>NW_017307266.1:73795-75788 GCF_000935625.1 Nanorana parkeri | reverse complement strand
GTGTGTGTGTGTGTGTGTAGTGGGCGATCCGTTACCGCACGGCAATCGTGCACAAAACCGCGTGGATGGCCGGGCGGTCACAGAAGCACGCGCCACTGCCGATCGCGATGGCAGTGCCATTATTGTCTAATGGCACCCCAGGCGTGCCAGGCAGATTGCGCAGTTCGCCACCGCAATAACGCCCGTGCAATCGTACATAATCCCGGTTGAAAACACGACACGGGTCCTGAAAAAAGGTACATTGCCCTTTTTTCAGCGATTACCACGCCGATGTAACCCCATTGAAATCAACGGGGCCGCGTGGGTAAATTCACTTTCCCAAGTAATTTGGGAAAATGTAATTACCTGCACAAATCTGGCCCCCTCCCGCTATACTTACCTTTCAGAGAACGGTCCTTCCCATCCGCCAGCATGCGTGTACTATCTACCTGTGCCATGTATTCTGAATTTCGCTCGCAAAATGCAAGCACTCGTTGGTCAGTGCAGTCATCTGACAGCACTGACCAATGAGAAGCACTTCTTGGCACTGCTAAATACGGTTTTGGTTAAAAAAATACATATATATTTTTTTGTATCAGGACAAGTAGATCGGCCCCCCGCTTTAGTCCTTGGACAAGTAGTTTTTTTTTTACATTTCCACACCCCTGAGGGGGGGAGGGGAGGGGTTCTGTCAATTTATAGGTGAGGACTGTTGTACCTGGATAGCAGACACTGGTGACATGGTCAAAGCATATATGGATAAGGTTAGCTCCCTGCAAGGCAGAGCTAGAGCTATAGCTATAGCTAGTGAGGGTTGGAATCCTTTTAAAGCTTTGGGAATATCTTGTTTTCGATTGGATCCTGGCTAAAGGAAATAGGAGTATATATACTTATGGTGTTTTTGTTTCTATTCCTTCTATACACCAGAGTGAGATGTTCCTGTTGTCTAATCGACCGAGTTACCAAAGCCCGAGCAGACGACTACATTTTCGTTGCCGAGACGCCCTGAAGACCAACCCATGGACCAGATGCAGAGGATTCCAAACCAACCGGCGACCAACGCAACCCACCACCTCCTCCGAGTCACCTCCCGAAGAAAAACCTCCGAGTCAAGATTCGTTTTCAAGATTAAATTTTCTTTGCCAAAAGTCTGCGTGACAAGATTTGCATGAAAAACATTGATTTTCTGTTTCCATCGTCTGTTTTGCTTTATGGATTTTATACAAGAGGGGCCGTTTTTTGTTTTTTTAACTACAACAAAGAAGATCGAGATTCATGGAGGGACACTGGGGAGCATATGACAAAGAGGAGGGACTGTTGTGGAAATTTTACTAGGATGTGTTTTTAGTGTAATATTGTCATCATGTCTCTTAGTGTCCGGATTTCTGCATCGCGGTCGATTGGAGAGTGACCCGTATTATTCGGCACTGAGGGTAAACCATTGGAGTGGATATGCGTGGCGGAGCAATGTTCTCTTAGTAAGTGTATGGACGCCAGCTAGGGCCCCTGCGCGGATTTATTGGCGTGGCGTGTATGCACTTGCTTTGAGGACATAGTATTATTTAAGATACATATCTGCCTTTTTGAAAGGAACGTGCGTTTGTATTTCTGATGCGTCTGATCAGCGCGCTGGAAGTAGTACGGCATTGTCCCTGCAGATAAGCTCACATCCATGCAAATCATAATAACTTTATTGGGCATTGCTCACTGAGCAATGCTGGATAAAGTTCGCTCCAGTGGTAACGGGAGATTAAAGATGGCGTCGTCTATGTGCAAGCATGCTGCTTCCTTTGTGTAAGTGTTTTTGGCGGGAAATCCATTGCACATGGTTTTCCATTGTTAACAAATGTGCATGTGAAACATGAACTAGCAGCTGGAAACTGTGCACGGTGCTTCACATGCATGAGCATACACTCCCCTTTTCTATTGTCTATTCAGATGTATACATGTGTTTCATTGGCTGGCTCTGTGTTCTATTGATGTATGAGGAAGTAATGGCTGTTGTGGCCAGGAC
>NW_017307266.1:56127-72678 GCF_000935625.1 Nanorana parkeri | reverse complement strand
GCATCCCAATGCCCATTGAAGTGCAGAAAGGGATGGGAGGATGATCTAGGTTCTCTCGAGGATGACATTTGGGATGAGGTCCTGGAAAATATCTCTCAGGTATCCCTTTCAGCTACTCACAGACTAACGCAGTTGTTTGTGGTCCACAGGATATATCGCACTCCGGAATTCCTTTTTAGGATCGGATATCGGGATGACCCCTTCTGCCCTAAATGCGGATTCCATCAAGGGTCCCTGATCCACCTATTGTGGAGATGCCCTAAGCTGGTGCGCTATTGGCGGGAGGTCGTCCGCACTCTCAACTCTGTCTTTAGCGTCCAGATGGACCCCTCCCCCCGATTGTGCCTTTTAGGTGTATTTGATGATCCACTCTTCGACTCCCCTTTATTGCTGGCCCTCAGAAGGGCACTATTTACCGCCACCCGCCTTATTGTGCGTAAGTGGATCTCACCGTCCCCTCCTTCATTGGCTGACTGGTTGGAGGAAATGGATAGAATCATAGAATTTGAACGGGTCACCTATCAGTCGAGGGGCTCAGAGCACCGTTTCTATTCCATATGGTCTAATTGGCTGTCTTTCCGCCCCGCGGGGTTGTCCATTTGATTCCCCTCACACAAGCTGTTGGCAATGTACGTAATCATCTCTCATAATGCAAATGCAACCCTGTTAGTCCAACTGCATTAGGAGACCCAGTAGTACCTAGACACTCTTTATCTTTGTGCTTCGTTAAGTAAGAAATAGAAAAGAACTAAGTGATAGACATATCCCTGTGGTAGGGGTTAATTACTAGTATTAATTTTTTGTTTTGTTATTTGTTTTCTGTTTTTCTTGTGGTGCTTGTTGATTTCTTTAGACCGATCTACCTGTTCGTTTGATTTCCATACATATAACTGCAGAGATATGGGACTGTAAGATCTTGTCTCGTACATGTGTTATACTGTGTGTGTGTAAAAAAATAAAATGTCAATAAAAACTATCTGATTTAAAGAAAGGTATAACAGTCAATCTCACTAACGAAACCCCCTCTTTTTAATTACACCAATAGACCAGATTATATCTGCTGTAAAGAAGGAAAGAAGGGTGTGATGTCCAGACTAAGGGAGCGATCCCCCAGTCTATTCAGTTACTACTGGATGCCCATGCATCCCTACATTTCCTCCTAGGACACATTTTATATGAACCTTGCAGCTCTGAAATGGGAACTGCTATTGCTGAGATGTTTTGTGCCTATAAGTGTGTGTGTGTGTGTGTAGTGGGCGATCCGTTACCGCACGGCAATCGTGCACAAAACCGCGTGGATGGCCGGGCGGTCACAGAAGCACGCGCCACTGCCGATCGCGATGGCAGTGCCATTATTGTCTAATGGCACCCCAGGCGTGCCAGGCAGATTGCGCAGTTCGCCACCGCAATAACGCCCGTGCAATCGTACATAATCCCGGTTGAAAACACGACACGGGTCCTGAAAAAAGGTACATTGCCCTTTTTTCAGCGATTACCACGCCGATGTAACCCCATTGAAATCAACGGGGCCGCGTGGGTAAATTCACTTTCCCAAGTAATTTGGGAAAATGTAATTACCTGCACAAATCTGGCCCCCTCCCGCTATACTTACCTTTCAGAGAACGGTCCTTCCCATCCGCCAGCATGCGTGTACTATCTACCTGTGCCATGTATTCTGAATTTCGCTCGCAAAATGCAAGCACTCGTTGGTCAGTGCAGTCATCTGACAGCACTGACCAATGAGAAGCACTTCTTGGCACTGCTAAATACGGTTTTGGTTAAAAAAATACATATATATTTTTTTGTATCAGGACAAGTAGATCGGCCCCCCGCTTTAGTCCTTGGACAAGTAGTTTTTTTTTTACATTTCCACACCCCTGAGGGGGGGAGGGGAGGGGTTCTGTCAATTTATAGGTGAGGACTGTTGTACCTGGATAGCAGACACTGGTGACATGGTCAAAGCATATATGGATAAGGTTAGCTCCCTGCAAGGCAGAGCTAGAGCTATAGCTATAGCTAGTGAGGGTTGGAATCCTTTTAAAGCTTTGGGAATATCTTGTTTTCGATTGGATCCTGGCTAAAGGAAATAGGAGTATATATACTTATGGTGTTTTTGTTTCTATTCCTTCTATACACCAGAGTGAGATGTTCCTGTTGTCTAATCGACCGAGTTACCAAAGCCCGAGCAGACGACTACATTTTCGTTGCCGAGACGCCCTGAAGACCAACCCATGGACCAGATGCAGAGGATTCCAAACCAACCGGCGACCAACGCAACCCACCACCTCCTCCGAGTCACCTCCCGAAGAAAAACCTCCGAGTCAAGATTCGTTTTCAAGATTAAATTTTCTTTGCCAAAAGTCTGCGTGACAAGATTTGCATGAAAAACATTGATTTTCTGTTTCCATCGTCTGTTTTGCTTTATGGATTTTATACAAGAGGGGCCGTTTTTTGTTTTTTTAACTACAACAAAGAAGATCGAGATTCATGGAGGGACACTGGGGAGCATATGACAAAGAGGAGGGACTGTTGTGGAAATTTTACTAGGATGTGTTTTTAGTGTAATATTGTCATCATGTCTCTTAGTGTCCGGATTTCTGCATCGCGGTCGATTGGAGAGTGACCCGTATTATTCGGCACTGAGGGTAAACCATTGGAGTGGATATGCGTGGCGGAGCAATGTTCTCTTAGTAAGTGTATGGACGCCAGCTAGGGCCCCTGCGCGGATTTATTGGCGTGGCGTGTATGCACTTGCTTTGAGGACATAGTATTATTTAAGATACATATCTGCCTTTTTGAAAGGAACGTGCGTTTGTATTTCTGATGCGTCTGATCAGCGCGCTGGAAGTAGTACGGCATTGTCCCTGCAGATAAGCTCACATCCATGCAAATCATAATAACTTTATTGGGCATTGCTCACTGAGCAATGCTGGATAAAGTTCGCTCCAGTGGTAACGGGAGATTAAAGATGGCGTCGTCTATGTGCAAGCATGCTGCTTCCTTTGTGTAAGTGTTTTTGGCGGGAAATCCATTGCACATGGTTTTCCATTGTTAACAAATGTGCATGTGAAACATGAACTAGCAGCTGGAAACTGTGCACGGTGCTTCACATGCATGAGCATACACTCCCCTTTTCTATTGTCTATTCAGATGTATACATGTGTTTCATTGGCTGGCTCTGTGTTCTATTGATGTATGAGGAAGTAATGGCTGTTGTGGCCAGGACATCCTGCCGATACCCCTATAAATAAATAAATCTTCCTCCAGTCAGAAGGACAGCGAATGAGGATCTGACGAGACAACAGCGAGTGTCTGCGTTTCCTTGCTGAGCGTGTTCGGCCAAATTATACAGGGAGAGCAGAGAACTGTGCTTTTAAGCGCAGCGGATTTAAATACGATATTAAATTTTCATGACAGTGTTATTCCTGTACAGTGATATTACTGTATAATGTTCTATTGCTGGGATTTGTATTCCTACATAGCTGGTGGTATTCTGCAGTGTGCTGTATAATGATTATACGGCACAATGCAGAATACCAACAGCTATATAGGAATACAACAAATGCCAGCAATAGTACATTATACATACAGTGTATAATGTATTGCTGGGATTTGTAGTCCTCTATAGCTGAGGGTACATATACAGCACAATGTACCATCCGCTATAGAGGAGTACAAATCCCACTACCCCAGCAATACAATACAGCACCATGTGGGGGGAAAATGCAGGCTTACATGAGCAGCTTGTGGGCCTGTCTGGCAGCTGCCTTCCCCCATATGCCTGCTCTTCCTTCATTGTGCCGATCGTAAATGGGCCTGCCGCAGCGAGTCTGTTAAGCGGGGAGATGCAGCTTGCAGGGAGAAGCGGCGAGTCTGTATGGCGGAGAGGAGGGCACAGTCACACCATCAAGAGTGAGGGAGCTCAATGCGAGGAGAGGAGCAGCGGCGTGTGCAGTGGGCGTGGCTTCTGTGTCGTGTCCGGCAGGCACGGCGTGTGACGTGTGGCTCGGGTCATGTGTGGAGCCCCGAACAGGCAAACCTATCGATAGCCGACTAATCAACGTAATCGATTAACTGTTGCAACTCTATGTGTGACGTTTAGTTCAAAGAAATTGACTTTTTTTTTTTCCATTTACGGAGTGCTGGTGATCTCTATCATTCATTAGCATATGGCAAGGGACGCTGCATGCCCCTTCACTTAGCCACTAAAATGTATATACACAGGTTCTATACACAGGTTCTATCCAGGTGAGATAAAGCTGCAGGAATTCAGTTAAAGATGCACTCATCATGGACTGAGAAAGTGCTGTGCACTCTTTGAGCTGTACAAGAAACCCAAATGTTGCAACCAGAGCAATCAGTAAAAGGCCCCACGCCTGTGGGGCAGACACACCTAGGCCGATACAATTCATGGATCGGCTCAGCCTGAACGCAGTTGTAGACTGGAAGAAAATAACCCTCACCATGAAAAGATTAGATGCTTGCTCTTATACAGAGAGACAAAGACTTAACCACATATAGAGCGTTAAGTCTCATAAAAGCTTTAGAAGCTGTTCATATCTGCCAAGGAAGTGAAGCCTTGAAGATAAAGTAACCTCATCCAGGATTTCCCTTTCTCTGGGATTTGCATCTTTATGCTGCAATGCTCTAACAGGCAAGTAAAAGAAAAGTTCACTTAATTAGGGCTGAAGGAAACATTCCCCAGCCCCCGCTCAGGTGAGAGCAATCATAGCCCTCCAGCTTGTGAGCTCACACCCAGCCAGGTGGTAAATCATAGTTGCCAACAGCAACAAAAAAAAACTTTTAGCCCTGAGGCACTGTGCTAGTGCAATCAGAAGTCCAACATCTACATATGCTAAAAAGCGTATATAAACCACACTATATGTCTGCAGCACTAGCAAGATCTGAACATTACGCTCAATCTCTCCTTGTGAACCATCTTGAACAAACAGAGTGTGCACCTAAAATAAGCCTCCAGTGCTCATGCACACCCCAATGTTTTTTGGCAAAGGAGTCTGTAAAACATTTGTTACCGGCCTGGGTTTTGCTTGCCTATACAGACAGGCTGTTGCCTATGACCCAAAGGCCGGATGCAGGTACAAAAAAACCATCCTAGGCTGATAACTCTCCTTATAATGTTAAAAAAAATCAAAAATATTACAAAGCAAAAAAAAATCTAAAATTAAAACCAACCCCTATCATCTGCATGCGAATAAACGCATGCATGGTGTGTGTGTGTGTGCGCGCAGTGGGCGATCCGTTACCGCACGCCAATCGTGCACAAAACCACGTGGATGGCCGGGCGGTCACAGAAGCACACACCACCGCCGATTGCGCTGGCAGTGCCATTATTGTCTAATAAGGCAGATTGCGCAGTTTGCCGCGCGCAATAACGCCCGTGCAATCGTACATAATCCCGGTTGAAAACACGACACGGTGTGTCGCGAAAAAAGCTACATGTACCTTTTTTCAGCGATTACCACGCGGATGTAACCCCATTGAAATCAATGGGGCCGTGTGGCGAACGCACATGGTCGCCCAAGTCTCAACCCGCCCCAAAGGGTAAATTCACTTTCCCAAGTAATTTGGGAAAATTTAAATTACCTGCACAAATCTGGCTCGCTCCCGCTATCCTTACCTTTCAAAAAACGGTCCTTTCCATCCGCCAGTATGGGTGTACTATCTACCTGTGCCATGTATTCTGAATTTCGCTCGCAAAATGCAAGCACTCGTTGGTCAGCGCAGTCACCTGACAGCACTGACCAATGAGAAGCTCTTCTTGGCACTGCTAAATAAGGTTTTGGTTTTAAAAAAATTTATTTTTTTGTATCAGGACAAGGGGATTTCCATGAGGGACAAGTAGATCACCCCCCCGCTTTAGTCCTTGGACAAGTAGTTTTTTTTTTAAATTTCCACACCCCTGGATATCAATGTCCACAACATGGTAGCATACATAGGGAGCATGGATGGCAAACCGCCCCATTCAAGGCAATGCAGAGGAGAACTTTGAGCCGCGCCAAATGTGAGTAAGGGAAAGCTCTTCTAGAGCTGATATGCACCCGGGGATGGTTGCTTTTCCTCAAGGTGGATAAGAAACCTCTGGGATAGATTGGGAGGGAGGGTCCCACAAGATAACCTGGAGGTTAATCCCAGGACAAGCCCAGGCATGCAATCCCCCAGGTCCACTGTCCCCGATACACTGGGAGGCGCCCTGTAATTAGCACGCAGGCCTATGGACATAATAACAAACTGTTACAATGCTCCTGTTAGGCCGGAGGAAATGCAATAAACTGAGGTGGTGGGGCAGTACCGCCCCTTTTATTTTAAATGTGGATGATGCGTTTCCTGTTTTAGGTGGCTGGATCCCCTCTCTCAGGTGCTGCCCTGGAAGATGACTTGGGAAAAAACAATACTGAGGTTCCCGACTACATCATAACCAATGATGCAGCCATACATCTTGTACAAGTGCATAGAGTATAACTCAGATGGGATTCCTAACTAACTCCTGAACCAATGATGGTTCCAACTAAAAGCAGTAATTTGGTTATTTCGGAGACAGTATAGTAATACCAACATATAAGGCATGCACAACCCTGATATTCATAACTACCTTATGAACCAATGATGCTTTCACTACAGCACTAATTTGGTTATTTTGGAGAATACATACCGATATACAAGGTATGCACCAATAAAGAGATGCATAACTGCCTCATGCACCATGATGCTTTCACTAAAACGCAAATTGGTTATTTCAGAGACAGTATAGTAATACCAATACCTTAGGCATGCACCATACTGAGATTCATAACTGCCTCATTATGAACCAATGATGCATTCACTAAAGCAGTAAATGTGTCATATCAGACAGACACAGTATAAGAATACTAATACATTAGCTATGCAAAAATACAGAGATTCATAAGTACCTCAAGAACCAATGATGCTTTTGCTAGCCAATAAATTGTTTATTTCAGAGACAGTATAGTAATGCCAATACATAAAGAATGCACAATACTGAAATACATAACTGCCTCATGAACCAATGATGCTCTCACTAAGCAGTAAATTGGTTAATACATAAGAAATGCACACTACAGAGATACATAACTACCTCATGAACTAATGATGCTTTCACTAAAGCAGGAAATTGTGTATTGGTATTACTTTCTCCAACACAACCAAAGTATGAACAAATACAGAGATTGGCATTGGCAACTACCTTACGAACCAACAATGCTTTCACTAAAGCAGTAATTGGTTATTTGGGAGACAGTATAGTAGTACCATACACACGCCATGCACAAATGCAGCGATTCATAACATCAAACTCCAATTATGCTTTCATTAAAGTGGTAAATTTGAAAAGGAGTATATTATCTGCAAACTAACAATGCTTATAGGTGCATATCTACCAACATATGCACCAACTACTGTGCAAGAGATAAGAAGAAAAAAAAAAAAAAGGGACTTCTATTGCCGTGCCAGCTTATGGCAAGGAACGCTGCATGCCCCTTCACCTAGCCACTGAACATAGCAAGCCACCTATGTAGTAGTAGATAGGGGGTGACAGGTCCTCTTTATGGAGATTTCAGGGGTCTTTCAGACCCCTAATGTCCTCTAGGGCAGTGGTGGCGAACCTATGGCATGCGTGCCAAGGAGGGCACGCGAGGCCCTTTCTGCTGGCACGCGAGCCCAGGTTCAGGGACCACCAATTGAAATAGATCCGACTGATCCGGATCGCCTTGGTACGCGATCCAGGCCAGTCACAATCAGGCAGCGGCGGCAGCCTCTAAACAGGCAGGTTAAGGAATCCTTGTCATCCTGCCTCCTGGCTAGGGCGGCATGGTGTCCCTCGACCCTCCCCCCCTCGCTTAGAGCCCACCCCTTGGTTGGAGCTACTCTTGCAGTGTGTGCGAAAGCGCTCACCAGGTGGCGCTTGACTAGTGAAGCATCCCAGCTCTACCCAATTATGGGTAACCCTGCCTTTCCTCCGGGAACTTTGTCTGGCCCTTTCCGATCCTTGATCGCCAACAACCTCTTTCAAGCCTCCCATTTTATTAGTGGTGACGCATGGCCCTCTGTGGCATCTCTAACAGATCCTGACGGAGTCTTTGGTTTGGATCGATGGAAAGCATTTCAGTTGAGACACTTCTTACTTACCTTACCACCGGCGGCGAGTTTTGGGACCGCACGTACGTCATTTGAGAAGTTATGCGATTCCAGGGGCCCGACGAGGCATACACTGTCGGAGATCTATGCTGCTCTTTCAATACCGACAGAGCCCGGGAAACCGGCGTTTTTGACACGCTGGGAACAAGAGTTAGGGGTAACTCTTTCGGATGCCCAATGTCGGAACATAATTCACTTTACCATGCGATCATCGATCTGTACTAAATATCAGGAGACAAACTATAAGATACTTACGAGATGGTATCGAACACCGGCGCTCTTACACAGAATGTATGGCGGAGTTCCCAACGTCTGCTGGAGATGTAACACAGACGGGGGTACTCTACTCCATATTTTCTGGTCTTGCCCAGCCTTAGCACAATTCTGGGCCTCAGTTCGCGACATTGTGAAGAAATTTATGGAATCAGACTTACCATTGGACCCCAGTACTTTCCTGCTACACAACATTCCTATGTCCAGGAAAGCCTATTCCCGCTCTGTAGTGCGTCACTTGATGGACGCAGCTAAATCCTGCATTCCTAGTCTATGGAAGACTCCCTCCCCCCCTACAATACCAATGTGGATACGCAGAGTGGAGGAGATTAGGGTGATGGAAGACATGATCCTGTCTTCACAGGGCAGGCAGGAGCGTTATTCCAAGACGTGGTTTTACTGGCTGGAGTATATGGATTCCCCTGAGGGACGTGCATACTTGGTATGATCTCTCTTTTTCACCGGCTCATTAGGGAGTGCCCCGTGAGTGACACTCAAGACAGGTTCTACCATGTCCCAGTGACCTATACCTCATCTTACACTCTAACTTGCTGGTACTACCCCCCCCTCTTCTCGTGTGTAAACCCTTCCCTCTTAAGTCCTGTTGTTAATCGATGTCCCACCAATTCCCTGAATCCCCGGAAGCTAAAAGGTGGACCCCTAGGTTTCTACACCTGCCTACTGCAACTGTAGCTTAATACGTACTAAAACATACGAGATAGGCATTACAGTCGCCCCACACGCCCGGATGTTGAGTATGATATTATGTTGTTCCGTCCCCCCCCCCTCTTCTCGTGTGTGTACCCCCCCCCCCTCTTCCCTATTAAGTCCTGTTGTTGATTGATGTCCCACCAATTCCCTGAATCCCCGGAAGCTAAAAGGTGGACTCCTAGGTTTCTACACCTGCCTACTGCAACAGTAGCTTAATACGTACTAAAACATACGAGATAGGCATTACAGTCGCCCCACACGCTCGGATGTTGAGTATGATATTATGTTGTTCCGGTTTGATCTTTGGATAACTAGGCGAATGGGGCTAGGAGATGTAGATATGCTTCCTACGTTTGTAAATGTACGACATCATTGATCAAATGTATATGTGTTATGTGTATTGTGTAAAATGTTGGCTCAAACTGAAAAATAAAGAATTTAAAAAAAGAACAGGCAGGTTAATCTGCCTGATTGTGAGTCACACGCTAGACTCAGGAAGAGAACAGGAAGGGATGATTGCTCGGCGTTCCACTAATAGCGTGAACACCTGCAATCATCCACTGCGCATGATCCCGCATGATCTGCCCGACTGCCTAGGGGGGGGTCCCATCGTTTGCCCGAACGGCAACCTCTCATTGCTGGCCACTCAAAGCTGGACTTCTACCACCACCTTAACCTGCAGGGCGCTCCCATGGAAGAACCTCCTCCAAATCGCAAGTAGTCTGTAACCATTCACAGACTGCACAAATGATCCTGTCTTGCTAGAACCCCACTGCTAAAGTTGTGCTGACTTATTGAACTGCTTATCTCATCATGCCCCAAATAAAAATTAAACTAAAATTTTAAAAAGGAAAAAAAAAAAAGTTAAAAATAAATAAAAAAGGCAAATAAAACTAAAATGAAAAAAGTTAAATTAAAAAAAGATAAATAAAAAAGTAAAAACATAAAGTAAAATTTAAAAAAATACAAAAAAAGGGGGGGTGCAAAAATCCAGCTTCGCCTGTGTAGGCAAAAATCCTTGCACCGGCCCTGATTGTGACCGGCCCGACTACAGAGGCGATCCGGGACGTTCGGATCCCCCGTGAGAGCTGCACAGCCTTCCCCCATGCTGGCAGCCGTACAAGCCCTCCCCCCGAGAGCTGCACAGACACCTCCCCACCTGCATGAGAGACCCCAGGGATGCAGCCCCCCTCCCTGCAAAACAGGTAAGCAGGAGAGGGGGCGATGTTTTAATTATTCATTTTTATTAGTAGTCCTGTGTGTGTGTAATGTGGGTGTTTTATTGAGTGTATAAGTGCTCATTCATACTGGGCGTTTTATCACGCGATTTCCGCCGCATGATATTGCAAGAAGTCGCCATCCAATGCTTTTCAATGGAGCTTCATGTCGCCCGTCGCTCGTGCAGGACCCTTTTTCCCGCGGATGTCGCACGATTTTTGCATGCAGCCTGACAGTGAAGGTCGCGCGAATCGTCATTGGAACATCGCCCGAACAGTCACGCTATCCCGGCCGCGCGGAAATCCGCCCAGGTGAGTGTCGCTCAGTGTGAATGGGGCCTTAATGTTTGTATATGCGGGTTTCCCTATTTTGCCTAAGGCAGTGATGTTGAACGTTTCTTAAACCCGAGCGCCCAAACTGCAATACAATACTAAACTTATTTTCAGCGCTGGCACTTTGAGATAAATAAATTGATTTTGCGTCGCAGTTTGGGCACTCGGGTTCAAAAAGGTTTGCCATCACTGCCCTAGGGGCTGCTAAGAAGCTGAGGAAGAAGAGATCTGTTTACCCAGCTTCTTCTGCTGGCTCTAAGAGCCGTAGAATGTAAACAGTGAAACCGGAAGTGATGTAATACACATACCCTTCTGGGTCCAGTGATCGGAGGAGAGAAGCCTGCTGATCTCTCAGACCACTGTGGGGAGACCCGGCGTGCCGGTCCCGGGCCCTGCACGGGGGACAGCAGAGCCTGGGGAAGTCAGCGGCGTAGGTGGTGGGGCACAGCATATGCCACTGACTGGTACAATCGATCCGGCGGCTGTATGGACACCAGATTGCTTGTACCTGAACAGCCATTGCCAGCTGTTTAAAATGACAGCAGCAGTGTTCTTGGTTTAACCACTTCCGGGCCACAATACTGGTGGCCCGTATATGTATGTATTGTGGGCCGGAAGTGGTTGGGCTAAAGGAGCCTAAAAGGTGCCCATACGATCGACTTTTCGGCCGATAATCGTATGTGTGCATTGCAGTGTCCGACCGACAGTACTGTACAATCGTACGACTTTTAACAGTCAAGCATGTTTGAAAACTTTGCTAGATCGTACGATTTTCGCAAGGTTGCTGGCATTTCCGTCCGTCAAAAGTCGTACGATCTACACTGCGTTTGCGCTAACGAAAATACGGCAAAACAATTACCGCATTTCGTCCAGGTGCTTTTCGTTAATTACGGCTAAATTAATCTTGCGATCGGGGCAGGATGGGGCTGCCGTACGAAAATCATACGACTATTCGATCATCGGACGAAAAGATTCATCCGATAATCGTAGGGTGTATGGGCACCTTTACCCAGCCCCCACTCAGGTGAAAGCTATCATAGCCTTCCAGCTTGTGAGATCACAACTAGCCCAAACCAGGTGGTAATTCATAGTTGCTAACAGCAGCCCTTCTTAGCTCTGGCGCACTGTGCAAGTCCAACGTCTGTATGTGTTAATGAGCGTATATTAAACCACAGTATGTCTGCAGCACTATGCAGAGTTTTAGCATTGGAGTCTGTCAGAAATAAATGCAGGATCTGTATTACATTTTATGCTCAGTCAAGGAAAGGTTGTTAACCAAAGCTATCGTCTCTCCTCGTGAACCATCTTGAACCACAGGAGAGTACACAAAAATTAAGTAAATAAACCTCCGCTGCTCCTACACACTCCAATGTTTTTGGCAAAGGAGTCCATAAAGCAGTTGTTACAGGACCTAGGGTTGCCTTGCTTATACAGATAGGCTGCTGCCCATGACCCAAAGGCCTGATGCAAGTACAAAAAAAACAAAAATATTCTAGAATGGTAACTCTTATGTACTTCCCCCACAAAAAAAAAAAAATATTAAAAAAAAAGATTGCTAAAGAGTGTGAAATTGGAGTAACAATCCCCAATACTCCTACACACCCCTAATATGATACAAGTGTAGGAAGGAGTACTTAGATTGCTAGTTTTTTGGAGATTGCTGCTCTGCAGATTAAAAATGTTTTACTGCTGCAGCCCTTGCCTCCAATCAGCCACCCACTGGTGGAAGAGACGGAGAACACATACCAAACCTATGTTAGTAAGAGGCACTACAACACCCAGCAACCAACACCCAAAAGGAGGATTACCTCTCAAGGGTTCCCCCCCACTGTGCCCCACCCACAGTATGGGGGTAGGAGGAAGAAGACTTCACTGAAGACTTACAACCTACCTTGGAGCCATTAGTGTTCGCAAATGACACAGCGGAATCAGGCTGCATGGTGTAGCACTGCCGACCAGAGGAAGCCTGCTGCATCTCGCACCTGCTGCACTCTCTCTGGCATCTGTGGATGCTGGCGCCAGGGTGTACTCAATCACATAGCTGTCCATACGAGGAGGCCCAAGATGCTACTGGATATGAATATCCACCACATGGCAGCATACCTAGGGAGTATGGATGGCCACTGCCCCATTCCAGGCAATGCAGAGGGGAACTCTTGAGCCAAACCAAATGTGAGTAAAGGTGCCCATACACTTGACAACCCTCGCAAGACTTTGTCTTGCGAGGGTTGTAAAGTACTTTAAAAAACGTACAATCTGCCCATCTTGGACAGGCAGATCGTACTTGCGATTAGGGATGCACAGATACTTTTCGAGTACCAGTGCAGATACTTGTCATTTTCATGAGAACTACCAGGGTTGCAGTGGTTGCAGCTGGGACCCGGCTCTGGCGCTCCACCACTGTCCTGAAATCATTAGTCTGTATTGTTTTAGAAAAACTGTCACATGACAATAAACAAAAATGTATCAGTACTCGTACTTGTAACTACTCGGCAAGTATCGTGTGCTCCTTACAAATGACTGCTGCCTCCTAATTTTTGCATTTTTCTCTAGTCTAATCTTGGAGCTCAAAAGTATCGGTACATGTACTCGTACCGAGTACTGTACTTGGAAATCTGTGCAACCCTATTTGCGATCATCACAATCATCATCTTGCGATGACTGCAATGAGGGGCAGGCTTACGATGACTCTGCACGATCATACGATCGTGGGATTTCCCGCGATTCTCGTACCAGAATCCTGCGTGCAGTGTATGGGCACCTTAAGGGAAAGCTCAGCTAGAGCCGATATGCACCTGGGGATAGTTGCTTCACCTCCAGGCAGCTAAGAAACCTCAGGGAAAGAGAAGGGGAGGTGCTCAATCATATGTTTAAAGCTCCAAACCGAAACACGGTTGCGGGAAACCGGCTTTGAATGTAAACAGCCAGCAATGGCTGTTTACATACAAGCGTTCGAGCGTCTGTAGAGACACCCGATCGCATGTAATATGAGGTCGGGTGTGCGCCCCCTCCGTCGCCGCCGCTGGCGATCCGGGGCTCCGCTGTTCCCAGTGTGAGCCCGGGACCAGCACAGCAGCTCTGTTTGATCTCCTCTTCTGAATGCAGGCAGTGATGTGCCTGAATTCAGTGTCACTCTCCGGTACAGATACCGGAGAGAAGCTGGTGAAGCAGGTCTCTGCGTCATCAGCTTCTCTGGGTGTCCCAAGGTGACATTAGGGGTCATAAAGACCCCTGTCTCCATAAAGAGGACCTGTCACTGCAAATTGGCTATCACATAGGGAGCTTGTTTGCTCCCTATGTGATAGCAATAAAGTTCAGTGAAAAAAAGGTTTAAAAAAACGTAAGTTACAAAAAAAAATTAAATCACATATCAAAGCAAAAAATAAATAAAAAAAAATGGAGGTCCCCCCGCCACCACATGCACACGAGTCAAGCCCGCCTACGTGCGAAAACGCTGATTACATCCATTGCGCCGCACATGTTACATATTGCCGCGAGTGAGAGCAATAATTCTGGGGTAAAAGCTTTTAAAGTGTCCGCTATGGTCAATTTTGAGTATGGTAGTTTTGTGCGATTTAACGGGTGCACGCAATTTTAAAGCTTGACATGTTTTGTGTCTATTTACCCGACGTGACCCCGTCTTTTATATTTTACCAAAAAATTGGGTAATAATAAATGTTTTATAACATAACGTAGTGAGAACAGGTTTTTTTTCAAAATTTTAGGTACTTTTTTTTATTATATAGTAAAAAAAAAAAAACCTGTAGTGTTGATTAAATACCACCAAAAGAAAGCTCTATGTGTCCTCAAAAAATGGTATAAAATTAATTTCAGTACAGTGTTGCATGACAGAATAAACGTCAAAGTACCGCATCGCTGAATACTGAAAAATGGTCTGGACAGGAATGGGGATAAACACCCCCGGTCAGTGGTTAACCAGTTGACATCCGCGGTGTTAAACCCCCTTCCCATCCAGGCCATTTTTCAGTATTCAGCGCTGCGGTACTTTGACATTTATTCCGTCATGCAACGCTGTACTGAAATGAATTTTATACCCTTTTTTGAGGACAGCTAGAGCTTTCTTTTGGTGGTATTTATTCACCACTGGGGTTTTTATTTTTTTACTATATTAAGGAAAAATGGAAACGAGCACATATAGACGATCGGCAGGCTATGGAGCCGCTGATCGCCTATATGTGAAACACCCGGTAACGGGTGTTTGCATTGGTCGGGTCTTTTCCGCCCGTGCGTGCCCGCTAGGGGGCACGCGCGAGCAGAAAAAAAATCCGCCAAGGCTGCAGTGCTGTCCGTCCGTTTTTTTACTACTGGCGGACGGCAAGTGGTTAAAGAATGTCTGTAGAGCAGGAACCCTAAAGCAGACCTACTGTATAGTAACTAGTGGAGAGGAAAAACATAATTAGATAATGAAGTTAGCAAAGACACCCCCCTAAGAAAAGTGTTACATAGTAGTAAGTTATCACTCCTTATTTTCCTATATTTCTTTTCCACTCTACCCTTAACCCCTTATTGACCAGTGACGTCCATAGTACGTCACTGGCACCAGGCCCGTTTAAACAGACTCCCGGCGGGACTCCGTTTACAATTGTAAAGCCGATATCAGCTTTACAATAGAAGCGTTCTGGCGACTCAGCTGTTACTAGATCACTTCTCTGGGCCGGTAAACGGACCCCTTCCCCCGCAATGTTTCCTGGGCTCTGTTGCCCCTCCTACGGACCCAGGACCGGCTTCTCTGGTGTCGGGGTGGGAAGCTGGGGAGGAGATAGTCAAACCTCCGTTCACCAATCCCGTCCGCGTACTATGGGATCGGGAGCAACTAGCTCAACTAGCAAGCAGTAGATATAAACAAAAACGTTTAAAAAAAAAAAAAAAAAACCTTTTGAAACAGGTTTAACCTTACCTGTGCCTTCGCCGCGTGCTCCAGTCCGAACATTTGAAGAGTCTCGGCGGCCGCAAAGGATCTTGGTGGCGGGCGCATGCGCAGTTCAGATGTTCGGCCGGGAGAGACATAAGGTAAGTCTATGGAGCAGCGTGCACCTGGGAGGTCAGAGTAGAGGAGGACAGAGGAGTCAGCGCTGGAGGGACATCTGAAAACAACACTAAAGAAGAAGATGATCGGATTAAGAGGTTTGATTTAAGGCAAGTCCTTACACTAACATTGGGGAGGGGAAAAATATCCTTTAACCACTTAAAGGCCATGGTGTTTCACCCCCTTCCTGGCCAGGCCATTTTTCAGTATTCAGCGCTGCGGTACTTTGACTGATGTTTATTCCGTCATGCAACGCTGTACTAAAATTAATTTCATACCTTTTTTTGGGGACAGATAGAGCTTTCTTTTAGTGGTATTTAATCACCACTGGGGTTTTTATTTTTTACTATATAACAAAAAAAGTACCCTAAATTTTGAAAAAAAACCATGTTTCCCTATAAAATGTTATGAAACATTTATTTTCACCCCAATTTTTTGGTATAATATAAAAGACGGTGTCATGTCGGGTAAATAGACACTAAACATGTCAACCTTTAAAATTACGCGCGCCCGCGAAATCGCAGAGAACTTCCCGCAACCAAAATTGGCCATAGGCGACGCTTTAAACGTCTTTACCGCTCATCAGTTTAGTGTCATCAGTGATTGATGGCCCTAGAATTATTGTTCTCACTGCGACGTTCGCGGCGATACGTAACATGTGCTGCATAATGGGTGCAATCGTCGTTTTTGTACATAGGCGCACCCGACGCATGTTTGCGTGTGTATATGTGGGGGGGTGAGGGACTTTAAAACATTTTTTGTGTTATTTTGTTTAATTATTATTTGTGAATAGGGGGG
>NW_017307266.1:18067-55695 GCF_000935625.1 Nanorana parkeri | reverse complement strand
GCCGCACACGAGAAGGGGGAGGGGCGGGACGTCTTAAGACGCCCTCTCGCTCCTAGCAGACGTCCGTCCGGCCGTTCACAAACGGCCATGGACGGAAGGTAGTTAATGTCACTTTAAAAGAAATAAATGTAAAAATAATGTTGAAAATTTTTTAAAGTCCCCCACCCCCGCGTCTTCACGTAAACAAACGTCGGGTCCGCCTACGTATGAAAACAACGATCGCTCCACACGTTTGGTATCGCCACGCACACAGGAGAGCAAGAATTCTAAAGCCAATATATAATGTGTGGGGGTTTGAAGTCATTGTCAGTCCTAAAATGTGGATTATAGCATTGGTACAAAAAAAAAAAAAAAAGGCCTCGGTCACTAAGGGGTTAACATTGCTGGATCGTGGAAAATTGCACCCATCCCTTACACTGTTGGACACTGAAAAAGTGTGCTTACCCATTACACTGGGGGTAGTAAAAAAAAAAAGTGTCCCCCTGTTACACTAGTGGGCAGTGGAGTGGAAAAGCACCCCAAGTACACTGTTGGAGAGCGTAAAATTGTCCCCACCCATTACACCGGTGTGCAATGCAAAAGTGCCCAGTTTTACACTTGTAGGTAGAGGAAAAGTACCCTACATTACACTGGTGGGCAGTGAAAAAGTGCCTCACAGCCATCACACGGGTGGCCAATAGAAAGGTGCTTCACATTACAGTGATGGGCAGCGGAAACTTGACCCCCCATTACACTGTCAGGCAGTGAAAAAGTGCCTCCACCACCTGTTACACTGGTGGGCAACGAAAAAGTGTGGAAGTGTAAAAGTGTCCCTCACTACACTTGTGGGCAGTGGAAAAAGTACATTATACTGCTGGGCACTAGTGTAAAGAATAACTCCCCTTGCATTAGTGGCTAGTGGGAGGTAAACAGCCCGTACATGTAATTACACAGTAATTAACCATCAGCTACAGCCCATTAAAAAGCAAACAACCAAGACTGTATGATAAGTATGATAACGCTGTCATTTACTTTACCGCTGTTATGCAAATACACAAGCAGGGAAGGAGCGGGGTTACGGGAATACCCGAGCGGGAGGGAGAACCACGATTTGTTGGAAGGGGGGGGGGGGAGTGATTTCGATGCAACATTGTATCCAGCGTTACAGCCAACTCCGAGGTATACGAAAAAAGTATGTCACCTACCCACGATCAGATTTATGTTGTTTTAAAAACCCACCTAAATCAGAAGTCAGCGTACCACCTACCTGAACGGAAAAAATTGAAAGTCCTGCCTCGGGCTCTGAGGAACACTTCCCGATCTTCGGACATTGCCTATTCGACTAATAGCAGATTCCCCACAGCAAGCCGATAACTCAGTCTTATAGACAGACGCTGCGGGCTTCCTGTACTTCCTGCTTTATTCGGCGGTCTATTACTACTGTCTGGATGGATCATCACTTAAATGGGATTGACCATAGATAATTGACATCGGTGTATCGATTGGTTGTCCCCTGGAATACTTCTGCAGCTGTGAAACGTAAATAGAAATTCTACAATGGAGCTAGATTATTGGTTTATATCACAATGCCCAGAAACTTAAATGTAAATCCATTGCTATTTGTTTACCTGCTTATCTTCGTGATAAAATACAATTACAATGTATTGTGTTAAGTTATGTACAACATGAGTAAATTACCTTTTTGAAATAATATTCTTAGTAGCTATTATCCTTGCCAATTCATGCTAAAATTAAGGGAGTCACCCAGTTGGGCCTCCTGGTCTATCAAGGGTAAGTGTACTGCCAGGCAGGTAAAATGGCTCCACAATTTGCCAAAAAGAAGTTACTGGCCCATTAAAGGGCGGTAAATATACAGCGGGGAATTTGTCAAAACTGGAACACACAGAAACTGGAGCAGTTGCCCATGGCAACCAATCAGCATCTCTCTTCCATTTGTTCAGTTAAGATTTGAAAAAGAGAGAAGCCGATTGGTTGCCATGCACAGCTGCTCCAGATTTTGTGGAGCAGCTGTTTTGATAAATTCCACTCAGTCAAGCCTGAGATCAGTGGCAACAAGTTCTTGCTATGCATTACTTGCTTACAGTAATGCTATAACTGTAAGGGCTTGTTCACACCAAAAAGCGTGTGCGTTCAAGAGCGGTAGCTGCTGGAACGCACCGCGATCGCTAAGAAACTTCCCTCCTGTTCTGGGGGGGAGGGGGCGTGGCGGTGCATTGAATTCAATGGCACCGCTTCCACGCCCGCACTGCAATCGGACGTGTGGCAAAACTTTGCCAGCGTTCCATTCCACTGCAAACGCAAAAAATAGAGCAAGCCCTCTATTTTGTGAACAAGCCCTAAAACACACACATATAAATCCAAATAGTGTGCACATAAATCTATGTGGAAAATTTATAAATATTTGTAATATCTGTCAAAGTTCACACTTAGTGCAAAGTTCACAAATGTTTCCAATATATGCCAAAATCCACACTCTGTAGCAGCTGGCTTGATTCTCTTAAAACATTTCCACCAAAACCACTGCACTGATACCCTTAGGAGAGCCACTTAACTCCTAAAAAGACCTTGGGAGCATATCCCTTTTTAAGCCGGCAGGATATCACCCGAATATGGAGCCACTCAGTTTTGTATTTTAATTGTCTGTTTGGTCCACTGTATCAGATTGAACATATGTAAACAAAACATACTCCATAATGTACACCAGGGGTCTCAAACTCAATTAACACAGGGGCCACTGCACAAATTGGTTTCTCCCATGGGGGCGCTTGCCAAATTTCATACTTCACACACACATATACACAACCAGAAATACACACACACTAATATACACAAAATAAGGCCCCATTCACGCCTGTATGTTTAGGTGAAATTAGAGATTCCTGCATTAGGAACATGTGTTTTCCTGCAGCAGGAATCCCTAATGTGGCGTTTACATGCGGCAGCTGTCACCCATTCAAGTTAATGATCAGGAGACAGCTGCACACCACATGTAATGGTGTGTGAAAAGCTAGGTTCACACTCGCACTACACCGCATGACACCCAGGACGCGCACCCCGGGTGTTGTGAGGTTCTGCACAGTGCGTGGCCCCATTGATTTTAATGGGGGTGACATCCGCGCGGAAATCGCATAAAAAAGGTACAAGTACCTTTTTTTTGCAATACACGACGCACGGCTGTTTTAGCGGGCGGAAGTGGGAAACCGCGCGATCCGCCCGCCGCGACTGGGGTGCCATTAGAAAATAATGACACCCACAGTGCGACCGGTTCACACCTCGGCGACTCATGACCACGCGGCAATCCGCGCGGAATCGTGCACGATTGCTGTGCGGTGAGGTGTCGCCTAGGTGTGAACCTAGCCTTATAATTGCATGTGGTTAGTTTACAATCTCACTCCCGTAATGGACTGCTATCTCACATTCAGTTTACTAATTTGAAATGAGATTGTACTCCATCATGGGAACGAGCGCGAAGTGGTGGCTACTTTACAACACAAATTAGCCACCCTCCAGAAGGAAGGACAGTGTCAGCACAAATTTAGAGATGATTGGAAGATCCACAGCCAAGTGATGCACAAATAAGCTGCATTTTTAAAACCTAACTCCTGAGTTTAGGGTCACTTTAAATCTATATGCAAAATTGGCAACTATCATATATGATGCATACCAATCACTAAAACATACCAGTAATAGAGCACATAAATAAAATCTATTGTGCCATAATACAATTAGGCTAGACAACTACCACAAATAATGATATGCGAGTGGTTGACTAGGGAGGCTTACATACTTACAGTACATAAAGTGAGGAAAATAATTATTTCATCCCCTGTAGTTTGTGTAAGTTTGCCCACCTGCAAAGAAATGAAAGGTCTATAATTTTTTTCCCATATGCATTTTTATTGACATTAAAATATTAAACACATCGGTACAGCACATGGTGTCAATATAACAGTCCAGATATCAATACAATCGTACCTAAGGATGTAAGAATAGCTGGTATCCCCTGCAAGGGGTAAATACAAGAACAGAACACAGGAGTGGCTCAGGAAACATAAATGTGCGTCTGACAAATAGGTACAGTTGTTGTGGTTATGTACCATATTTGTAGAATATAAGGCGAAGGCATAGTATGCGTTCAGTAATCTAGGAAGTGCAAGGACTCTGCCGTAGATTTCCATGGCGGGTACCCGGCAGATGAAGCTCGGAACTCAACTTACATAGGAAACTTAGATCATATGTGAGTATGGAGCTCATTGGGGGTCCGCATAGATGCCACATGAGAGCAGTGTGTCAACTGGACATCCATGTGTTTCAAATAATGACACCACACGAACAGACAAACATCACAGCGGGGGGGGATGGGGGAGAATTGGTAAGCAGTTAGAAAGGGGGAGAAGAAGGTAAGAGATGGGAGAAAAAGATCTGGGCCGTGCAGGGGGTCCGCTCCGTTGGGGAGGGCAGAAGGGCCGAGTTAGATGGTACAGAGGCGGCGAGGAGCGGCTGAGGCAAAATATTTGCTGATCCATGGGGACCAGATTATCTCAAGTTTATCCACAGTATTACCGAGTTGCGCCGTGCGCTTCTCATGTGCCATAACCCAGTGGACATGATTGATTACGCTAGTGATACTAAGGGAGTTAGTTAGCCAATTCTTTGCTATTTCTTTCTTTTAGGATGTACATACATGTAGTGAAAGTTTGAACACTTTATAGTAGGGGGCCTTCTGGTTTACAATTTAGGAGTGTGAAATACGGGTCTTTGGTCAGTGGTTCCAAGAACAGTGATGGTAGGAGGGTGAAAATGTCTTCCCAGAAAGTAGCAACTTGTGGGCAATGCCACCATATGTGGAAAAAGGTACCAGGATCAGGACATCCTCGAAAGCAATTAGGAGAACAATTAGGATTATAGATAGCCACTCTAGCAGGCACCATGTACCAGCGCAGGAGGACTTTGTAGTTTATCTCCAACATGCTTGCACAGCACAAGCTGGACCTGGCGTTCATCCAAGACTGTTGCCAGATCTCTTTGTCTATAGTGGACTGCAAGTCCCTTTCCCACTGGGACACATAGGAGGGGGAGGGTGTGCCGTGGGGGAGAATAGGATGGAGCAAAGGAGGGAGATAAGTCCGGGACTATGAGTGGTTGCGGCAAACTCAAATGGAGAAAATAATCTTGGGCTATTTTGTTTAGGAGTATATGTGGCAACAAAGTTTTTGATTTGGAGGTATCAGAAGATTTCCTTCCCTGGAAGTTGTTTGTGTTCTTGAAGGTGCGGGAAGGGTTTCACTCCCAATGCGTTCTGTAGATGCCGGAAAGAGGTGAGGTCTCGCTCGGACCATGCAGAAAAGCTTGACTGGTTGTGGAAGGCAGGGTGAAGGAAGGATTAGCAAGGAAGGACACGAGGGGTAAGTGTGTCCCATAGCCGAAGTAAGTGAGTCCCATAGCCGAAGAGAGTGAGATGTGACCGGGTTAAGGATAGGAGGTCTGTGTTTCGGAGTCAGCCAAAAGAGATGGCAACAAACGTCGGTTGTACCAGAGAACTCTCCAGAGCCGGAGACTCAAGGTCTGAGTTGTATTTAGCTAGTTGTCCAATTTGAGCCATAAGGTAGTATTTAACTAAGTTCGGAACCGCCAGTCCCCCGCGGGTCTTCGGGAGGTATAGCATACGTCTAGGTACCCTAGGTCGTCTATCATCCCATATAAAGCTAAAGATGTGTGACTGCAGTATCCTGAGAGCAGGGGCAGGGATAGCTACCGACAAGACCCTAAATAAGTAGAGCATCTTAGGCAAGAGAGTCATCTTGACAGCAGTAGTCTAACCAGGAGAGATGGTAGTGGGACCATGTCTGTAGCATACATAAGAACTTGGTCACCATCTCTGGATAGTTTGCGCTGTATAAAGAGTAGTAAGAATGCATTAACCTAATTCCCAGGTAGGAAAGGTTGTCAGAACACCAGGAGTAGGGATAACTGTTGCGCAGGGACTTGACTAATGATGGAGGTAGAGATATATTTAGAGCTTTGGACTTCGATTCATTAACACAGAGACCTGAGATAGAGGCAAAATCCGAAAGGAGTTTCGTGAGGTTGGGCAGGGATACTAGAGGGTTTGCTATGAAAAGTAAAGCATCATCTGCGAACATAAAAATCTTATGCGATATGCCCTCATGATCGATGCCGGGAACCTTTTTTTATATAATTTTTATCATAGGTGTATTTTAAATGATAGCGACAGAATATCAACCAAAAATCCAGAAAATACACATGATACAAATGTTATAAATTGAGTTGCAGTTCAGTGAGTAAAATAAGTATTTGATCCCCTACCAACCTACTAATTCTGGCTCCTACAGTCCTGTCAATTTAAGAAGGTGCTCCTAATGACAACTCGTTATGTATATAAAAGACACCTGTCCAGAGAATCTCTTTCTTCCATTTAAACCTCATCACCATGGGCAAGGCCAAAAAGCTGTCAAAGGACATTATGGACAAGATTGTAGACCTGCACAAGGCTGGAATGGGCTACAAGACTATCAGCAAGAAGCTTGGTGAGAACAACTGTTGGAGCGATTATTCACAAATGGATGGAATACAAAATAACATTAATTGCCCTCTGTCTGGAGCTTCATGCAAGATTTCGCCTCATGGGGTAAGGATGATCATGAGAAAAGTGAGGGATCAGCCCAGAACTACACAGGAGGAGCTTGTGAATGATCTCAAGGCAGTTGGGACCATAGTCATTAAACAAACAATTGGTAACACAATACACAGACATGGATTGAGATCCTGCAGCACCCGCAAGGTTCCCCTCCTCAAGAAGGCACATGTACAGGCCCGTCTGAAGATTGCCAATAAACATCTAAATGATTTAGAGAAGGATTGGGAGAAAGTGATGCGGTCAGATGAGACCAAAATTGAGCTCTTTGACATTAACTCGATTCACCGTGTTTGGAGGAAGATGGGTCATGGATGGGTCTTTCAGCATGACATTGACCCAAACCATACCGCATGCCCGGGCTGCATTAACTACGTGTCTAATTAGAGAGCAGGCATAAGAGTGCAGAGGGATGGTGTTGTGGTGTAGGAGGAAGAAGGCAGGGTCCTCGGACACCTGGACATCTGTAAATTTCTGGGTGAGAGCGCATACCTGTACCCAGAACTGCCGGAGGACCGGGCAGGACCAGAAGATGTGGAGCATACCTGCCGAAGGTTGCTGACAGCGCCAACAAAGGTCAGGGATTTCAGGAAATAGTGCATGGAGGGTTTGCGGAGTGCGGTACCATCTAGTCACGATCTTGTAGCCCGACTCCTGGTACCTATTGCTAATAGAGGAGCGATATGAGAGAGTAAGCAGCTTTTCCGTGGCCTCCGGTGTGATACTGGTCTGGAGTTCTCCCTCCCATCTCGACATAAACCATAGGGGGATGGCTCAGTCGGCTGGATCAGTTGTCTGTAGCAGAAAGAGAGTGTATGTCGGGAAGGGCCGTCTTGGGAGCAGAATTGTTCAAATGGGGTAAGAGGTCTGTAAAAGTGTCGTGTGGCAGGGTTAGTGCGCAGGAAATGGGACAGTGGCATCGCCGACCAAAAATCGAGGGGTCCGTAATTTGGGTTGGTGCAAAGGGTGTGGGTGGAGGGCCAGGTCAAGCTGGACAGGAAGTGCTTGACTTTGCTTTTGTCCAATCTCCGTAGCTTGGGGTAAGTGTGGGCACCGATACCTGGAGGGAATGGCGGGTTGTCCAGGATAGGGAGGAGAGGTGAAGGGGAAGGAGAAATGTGTCCTCCAATGAAAATAGAACGAGCAATCCTGTGAGTAGGGCCAATGGTGGGGTGTGAGCGTAGCTGTGGGGGTAGGGGAGCGGTGCACCAGGAAAGATTAGCAAGAGGAACATCAGCAAACGATTGTTCCAGGTCAACCCAGAGTTTAGACAAGGGGTTGCGGCGCCAGCCTACTATCCGCATCAGGTGTGCGGCTATATAATACTGCCGCACATCTGGCAGGGACATCCCGTCCTGTTGTTTGGGTCTCCGTAGAATATCATGATTCAGTCTGGCTGGCTTCCGTGACCAGACAAACTCTGTGAAAATCGATCGGGTCTTGCGAAAAAAGGATGTGGGGACGTGGATCGGCAGGGCTTGGAGAGGGTAGAGTATTCGGGGTAGGATGGATTGCTTCAATATATTACATCGGCCCATCCAAGAGAAGGTATTCTTGGTCCACGTCTCCAGGTCTGCGAATATGCGTTGAAAGAGAGGAGGGAAATTCAGGGTGAATGTTTGGGAATGGTCCTTGGGGAGGAGTATGCGTAGGTACTTGATCGCGGAGAGGGCCCATTTAAAGGGGAAGTTATGACAAACCCTCCGGAGGCAGGGTCCCGAGAGGGAGATGTGTAGAGCTTCAGATTTGTGGGAATTAATTCTGAGATTTGAGAGATCTCCATATATCCTGAGTTACTGGAGAAGGGCAGGGATAGATACGTCCGGGGATGATAGAAAGAAAAGGTCATCGCAAAAGCTGCGACTTTGTGGTGGATGGTACCCTCCATTATGCTCTGGATATCAGGGTTGGCTCGGGCGGTGCGCAGGAAGGGCTCCAGGGTCAGTACAAAGAGAAGTGGCGAGAGGAAGCATCCCTGGCGTGTGCCATTGCCTATGGGGAATGTGGGTGATAGAGTGCCGTTCACCCTCACCCGAGCCGCCGGGTTGGAATAGAGGGAGCTAATCCAGGATCACATGTGGGGTCCCACTCCAATCGCCTCTAGGGTGAGCCGAAGGAACTCCTAGTTTACCCGGTTGAACGCCTTCTCCGCGTTTGTGGACAAAAGCACGCACGGTTTAGTGATCGTCCAGGCAGAGTGGAGCACATTCAACGCTCGCGTAGTATTGTCTCTGCTTCCCTGGCGGGGATGAATCCCGTTTGGTCCAAATGTATAAGCTCTCCTATGTGGGGAACAAGGCGTAGATAAAGGATTTTAGCAAAGAGTTTGGTATCCACATTGAGTAGTGATATTGGCCTGTAGCTAGGGCAGAGGGTGGGGTCCTTACCCTCCTTGGGGATGACCATGATGTGTGCCATGAGGGAATCAGGAGGTGGGGTATGGCCCAAGCGTAGAGAGTTGAGCGCTTCTAGAAAGGGTAAAGAGAGTATAGGGAGAAACCGTTTATAGTACGATAGGGAGAAGCCATCCGGGCCAGGTGCTATACCTGATTGGGTGAGTTTAAGTGCTAGTTCCAACTCCGGCGTGGAAATCGGGGCTTCCAACAACGAGCTGGTAGTCAATGGGAGAGAGGGAACATCTGATTGCTGAATGTATTGTTTTATGTGGGATGGACGTAGCGGGGCTCTTCGTGGAGGGGGGTGCGGGAGATTATACAAGCCTCTGTAATAATAAGCTAAGGTTTCTGCAATTTCCAAGGGGAGTGAGTGTTTGGAGCCCGACAGTGTAGAGATAACGGGTACAAATGTTCGGGTCTGTTGCTTGCGCAGAGCTCTCGTTAGATATTTACCACATTGATTGCCGTACTCATAGAAGGTACGGCGACATTTGAGCAGTGAGGCTAACTTTAAAGAGACACAAGGAACAGAGTTTTTCCCTCGCCGAGCACAGCTGTGCTCCAATGGTTGCGTCTGCTGTACGCTTGTGGCGAGTTTCAAGAGAGTGGATCTGCGACAGAAGGGAAGTTATGTCCCTCAGGCGCTGTTTTTTGAGCCGGGAACCCCCGGGCAATCAGCAAAACCCTAACAGTCGCCTTGTGGGCCTCCCAGACAGTGTATGGAGGGATGTCCGGTGAAGAGTTCTCGACAAAGAACAGGGTAAGGTCCCGTTCCAATGAGCTGGCAAAGTCAGGCTCATGGAGCAGTGTGTCATTCAGTTTCCACTGCCAGGGGCCAGGCGGGGAATCATCTAGGGTCAAAGTAAGTAAGACAGGGGCGTGATCTGAAAGGGTGATATTTCCTATATCCGTGTGACGTATTCTGGCCAATTGGCTGTGGTGTATGAAGAGATAGTCTATGCGGGTATAACTTTGATGCAGGGGGGAGAAGAAGGTGTAGTCATGGGCCAAAGGATGTTGTAAGCACCAAATGTCTATCAGTTGGTGAGAGAAGAGGGAGTTCTTGAGACGTTTAAGTGCAGCAAAGGAGGGATGGGGGGAGGTTCTCGAGGAGTCCAGACCCGGGTCTAGGATGAGATTAAAGTCCCCTCCCTTTGACATTTAGGGATAGAATTTTGAGAGACACCATCACGTGGACTGGGGAGGAGAGGATGAGTGAAGAAAGAAAGGAAAAAAGAGTGAAAAGGGGGTGATGTAGTAGATGGAATGAGCGATAACAGATGGGAAGTGTAGGTGGAGTGCAGTAGAGTAGGGTAAGAGGGTAGAGCGGGGGCAAGAGAGGGGGAGGGTTAGGTGCAACCTATCCGTGTGGGAGAAAATAGTTGAGAAAGCATAGTAGTCTATACGTGGCTGGGCAACCAGCCAAGCGGATCACCGCGGCCTCCAAGAGTGCTAGGAGGCGGAGGTGAGGTCTAAAAATAATGGGGGGTTCTAGGTAAGCTAGAGCAATGTGTATATCAAAGCAAAAGAAATAAGATACATCATTAATCACAGCAATGAGATGCTGTCCATCATAGCATCGGGTAACAACATAAAAAAAATAAACCATAATTGAGGTAAAAAAGTACACAGACACCCTCATACATGGCAGTAGTGCATCTACCCCAGCTACCGCTGTCTTGGAGGGGGAGAGTGGCGAGTCATCCGCGGTATGGAGCGGAAGGCGCTGGCGGCCAACACTAAACAGTAAACAATATACAACATAAGGGGCCAGAACCTACATAGAAGATGTAGAGGGTTCCAATCCCATCGGGGGAGGGTTGCAGGGGTACCCCGTAGTTTCAGGGGAGTAAGAAAGGGGCTAGGTATTGGGAAGGGACCCCCATTCCAGATTGAAGCAGTTGGAGAGAAGGAGACTAATTTTTTTTAAAAAAGGGGTATTCCCCCCTGGGTCCACCTCTGCATCATTGCCCCAACTCCGCAGGTTTGGGTGTGGATGCGCAGGGATAAGTTACTGAGGGTATTAAGTCAGAGGGCCTTCACGGTAGCTCAGTGGGGAGGTAAGGGGAGGGAGGTGTGACAGCAGTGACCGGGGTTAGTGGGTGCTGGTAGAGTAATTGAGCAATGACCCCTGAGCATGATGGTTAAGCCATCCCGTGGAGGCCCTCCGGCCCCCACGAATACAGGTGTGGGAGATGAGGGGTATAAACCCCACTAAAGATAAACAACATGTCCCAAAGAGTTTGTGTAGTTGTACATCACCCGTCGATGCATTGGAGCAGGAGGTCGTGGCGGTGGGGATCAGTCCATCAGTCCAGCGTGGCTATGGCAGCCAAGCTGTATGTTGAAGGGTGGGTTGGCATCTGCGGTAACGGGTGTCCTACAGGGCTTCAGCAGGGTGTAGGGCATCAAGGCAGGTTCTTCACACCTCTCGGGAGATTGGATACCATTCAGAGTCACGTGGATCCGGATCCATGATTGTGGGTGCTTGTGGCTGAGACTGAGGGCCGTTGTTGGAGAGAGTCCGACGGCAAGTGCGCTGGGGCATAGGACGGGTTGCGTCCAGTAGGTCGGGACGAAGCCAGTCCTGGATCTCAACTGGGGCAATTTCCAGAAAAGAGAAGAGAGCAGACAGCTGGTTTCTGGGTTTCTTAGGACGAACATTTCCCCATTTCTTCGGATGTTCAGGCAGAATGGATAGCCCCAGGAATAGAGTGCTCCCGTTCTCCGGATTTCAGCGAGGAGTGTTTGTAGGATCCGGCATATCTGTAGGGTGCGTCTGGACAAATCTGGGAGAAGGATGACCTCTGCAGCTTCAAAGCTGACCGAGCCTTTTCGCCAGGCTTGGCAGAGGACGGCCTCTTTCACCGTGAAGTAGTGGACGCGGCATAGAACGTCCCTGGGACGGGCATCCCCATCAGGGCGCAGGATGCTGGTGGTTTGTCCAGGATCGTGTTGAGTTTTCGTGAGACCGCAGATCTGAGGTCAGCAGACGTTATCGATTCTGGTACGCCTCGCAACTTCACATTGTTGCGGCGAGAGCGGTTTCTAAATCGTCATGGGCCAGCGTCATTGAGGTAAGTCGAGACTCCTGATGTAGACCTGGGATTCGATTGTCATGGTCCCAACGGAGAGATGTAACAACAGTCCTCTAGTTGGGATACTGTGGACGTGACACCAGCTATGTCTCGTTTGAGTAGTTCTTCCTTCCTAGATACCATGTCCGCCATATCCTGTTTGGTTGGAAGAGAGAGCAAGAAGGAAGATATCTCTCCGGCCAACAGGTGTAACGTGGTGGTGGCCGGTGCAGTTCGGGCAATGTCCATCAGAGGGTGTTGGGAGAGATCCATGCTGGTGACGGAGGAGTCTCCGGGGAGTTCTTCCGTAGAGGATCTGCGTTCAGTAGTAGAGGGTGGGGGAGATCCCGGCAAATCCTGAGGTGACAGGGATGTTGTAGGCCGCACCAGCTCAAGTGGCGCCATGCGGTTATCCTTGGAGGTACGTGTGTAGATGGCCAGGGAAGAGAAGAACTGGTGCAGATTTCCAGTTTTCCGCCTGCTGTCGGTTCCGGATAGTTTGCCCTTCTTGGACATCGATCAAGGTACTCAATTAGGTAGTGATCTACTGGTAGATGCTCGGGTGGCAGCAGAGCTCAAGCGATCAACATCTTCACACCGCCATGGCAAGGCCATGCCCCCCTGTCTCTATCATTTAAAACAGTGGTTCTCAACCTGTGTAAACTCAGGACCCACATTTGTCCTTGGTCATTAACCACTTGCTGACCGGGGTGTTTATACCCCCTTCCTGTCCAGGCATTTTTTCAGTATTCAGCGCTGCAGGACTTTAACTGATGTTTATTCCGTCATGCAACGCTGTTCTGAAATTAATTTTATACCATTTTTTTGGGACAGATAAGAGTTTTCTTTTGGTGGTTTTTAATCACCACTACAGGTTTTTTTTTTTTACTATATAATGAAAAAAGTACCGAAAATTTTGAAAAAAAAACCTGTTCTCCCTATGTTATGTTTTAAAACATTTATTATTACCCAATTTTTTGGTAAAATATAAAAGACAGGGTCACGTCGGGTAAATAGACACCAAACATGTCAAGCTTTAAAATTGTGCGCACCCGCTAAATCGCAGAAAACTACCACACCTAAAATTGACCATAGCCGACGCTTTAAAAGCTTTTACATCTCATCAGTTTAGTGTTATCAGTGATTAATGGCCCCCCATTTTCTGGGTCTGGGGTTCCCCCTTAAATTCCTACCGAAAGGGTCTGGTAGGGATTTTGGGGGGAACCCCACGCACTTTTTTTTTTGTTTTAACTTGGGGGAGGGTCCCTCCTAGCCACAAGACGCATTAGGTGGGTTCCATGTATGCAGCCACGTCAAGGCACAAGGAAAGGAAAATTACCCAAACGGTAACTTTTCAATTTTCCGTATTCCTGGTGCCGACATGGCAGCATACCTGTGGTTCAATAACTAGCTACACGGGAGGGAAGTGTCAACATTTTATTACATAGAGGTAGAAGCCAACATAACTTTTTCACCCCAATTTGTTTTTGAGGTCAATGCAGCTGGATAGACTCTGTAATGCCTTAGGAACGTAGAAAAGGTGGACCATGTGGCTGCTCTGCAAATCGTTTCCAGTGAAACTCGAGCGAAAGCCACCCAAGAGGCCGCTAAGCCTCTGGTGGAATGCACAGTAATCGTTCTAGGTGGATCACTAGCCCTGTTAGCGCAGCGTATGAGTTTTGTAATCCAATTTGCAATAAAGCGAGTAGAAGCTAGTAGAAGTACAGCCACTAGCCCTGTAAGCGCAGCGTATGAGTTTTGTAATCCAATTTGCAATAAAGCGAGTAGAAGCTAGTAGAAGTACAGCCACTAGCCCTGTAAGCGCAGCGCATGAGTTTTGTAATCCCATTTGCAATGAAGCGAGTAGAAGCTAGTTGTCCCTTCTTTGCTCCATCCGGAAAAACAAAAGGTCCATTTCCTGAATTATTCGGTAAGGCTAATGTAATGTCTTAGTGCTCTAGCTACATCCAATTGTAAGGTATGCAAATCTTCATCACTGTTCAAGACTGGAAGTACCCATTCTTGATTGTAATGGAAGAATTCGGTATGAATTCTTGGATAGGCCTCAACACCACTCTATCCGGACAGAAATGCTGTATATATATGGCTCTGTTACTCCTAAGGCCTGAAATTCTGACACTCCTTTCGCTGAAGTCACTGCCACCAAGAACACAGTCTTTCGTATTGAACAACTTTCTGTTGGACTGAACTTTAATAATTTAATACAAGGCACAGATCCCATTGAGGATAGATGTTCTTTCTTGGGGATCTCAATCTGAGAACTGCTTTTAGGAACTTCTTAACCAAGGGACGCGCCCACCTTATATTTGTAAAGGCTGAGAGGGGCGATATTTGTACCTTCAATGTGTTCCAACCCAGACCTAGGTCCAGGCCGGACTGAAGAAATTTAGAACTTCAGGAGTCCAAGGTCCAAACTTGACAGCAGTAGCAAATTCCGTAAACGTCTTCCATATTCTGGAATAAGTAACATTCGTATTTCTTTTTCTGGATGTTTTTCTGGATGTCAGAAGAGTGTCCACCACCTTGGAGGAACATGCCAATCTAACCCTCTCAACTTCCAAGCCATGAGGTTCAATGCTTCTGGATGCGGGTGTTGAACTAGACCCTACAGCAGAAATGTCGGCATCAGAGGCAGTTGGATAGGGTCCGACACTGCTAGGAGCGTTAGCAGTGTAAACCACGGCCTCCTTAGCCAACACGGAATCACTGCAACAATGGAAACTAGACATGTGCGATTCGTTTAGTTCCGAATCGAAATTCGGACGAATTTTCGGAAATTCTAAGATTTGGATGCATCCGAATTCTGAATTACAACTAAAACGAATACAAACTAATCGAAATTCGGACGAAATTTCGGGAAATTTGCATGCATCCGAATTACAAATTACAGCTATAACCAATGCTAACAAATCCGAATTCCCGAAATTCGTTAGCGGTAGTCCGGTCGAAATTTTGTTTATTGGACGAAATTTCGTTAGCAGCAAAGTGACATTAGAAAAAAAATGTTTTGTTTTTTTTACAGTCTGCAGAAGATGAAAAAAAAAAAAAGCGTGAGGTTCCCCCCCAATTCATACCAGACCCTTTAGGTCTGGTAGTATTGTTAGGAGGGACCCTCCCCCAAGTTAAAACAAAAAAAAAGTGCGTGGGTTCCCCCCAAAATCCCTACCAGACCTACCAGAATTTTAAGGGGGAACCCCAGCCCCCAAAAATGGGGGGAAAAAGTCCTACCAGACCCTCGATCCGAGCACTCGCCCGGCGATCGAGCGCCCCCCCCCTCCCTGCGCCTTACCAAGCCACGTGCCCTCAGCATTGGGAGGCCTCTTCCTCACAATCCTGACCTGGTGGCTGTGGGGTCTGCGGGCAAGGCAGCTTATTTGCATCGGCGTACCCCTTTAAATAAGGGGGCACCCAGATGCCGCCCTGCCCCCTTGTGAATGAGTAAGGGGTACTTGCACCCCTACCCATTCACTAAAGGGTTAAATCAAATAGTTAGTAAAAAGTCCAGACTTTTAGATAAAATCCTTTAATTGAAAAAAAAACAAAGACTCAATTTTTGACTATTCCTTTAATTCAAAAAAAAAATAGCTCCATCGATGTAATCCAGCGTCAATCATGATGCACGACCCCCGCCGACCCGCCGAAATAAAAAAAGTCCCGCCGCACGACGACAACCACCCGAACCCGACGAAAACTCGCGGCAAAAATGACATTCTCAGCCGTCAAATACTACATAGCATTCGGAAACTCCCGAGTGCTATTCGTTAGCTTCAGAATGCTATCAGTTCTGTGAGCAGAGGTGTCATAATGCTTTTCATATGATCAGCCGTCAAACAGACCCGAATAGCATTCGGAAACTCACGAATAGCACTCGGGAGTTTCCGAATGCTATGTAGTATTTGACGGCTGAGAATGTAAAATGGGCGGAGCAAGCCATGACGTCACGGCTTGCTCCGCCCATCTGTTGACATTCGGGCTGAATGACATTTTGCGGCGAGTTTTCATCGGGTTCGGGAGGTCGTCGTGCGGCGGGACTTTTTTTATTGCGGCTGGTCGGCGGGGGTCCTGCACCGTGATTGACACTGGATTACATCGATGGAGCCCTTTTTTTTTTAATTAAAAGAATAGTCAAAAATGTAGTCTTTTTTTTTTTCAATTAAAGGATTTTATCTGGACTTTACTAACTATTTGATTTAATCCTTTAGTGAATGGGTAGGGGTGCAAGTACCCCTTACTCATTCACAAGGGGGGAGGGTGGCATCTGGGTGCCCCCTTATTTAAAGGGGTACCCCGATGCAAATAAGTCCCCTTGCCCGCAGACCCCCACAACCACCGGGTCAGGGTTGTGAGGAAGAGGCCCTTGTCCCCATTGGCACGGGGACACCCTCCCAATGCAGAGGGCACGTAGCTTGGTAAGGCGAAGGAAGGGGGGGGGCGCTCAATCGCCCCCCCCTTTCCTGCCCTGCCGGGCCAGTGCTCGGATCAAGGGTCTGGTAGGACAAGGGATGAACTGTGTCCCAGCTTGATTTTTCACGTACAACACCGCTGCCCGATTGTCCATCTGGAGGAGAACCGCACTCCCTCGTATAAGTGGTGCCAAAGTCTTCAGAGCTAGTCAGGCCACTCGGAGCTTCAATACAATTGACAACATTTTCGGTGGCGACCAACCACCGACCTTGTGTGACAGACACAAGAGCTACAGGAGCTTCACAGCAGGATTACCCAGAGACTTGGGAGAGGTGTGAGAGGGGGCTTGGCATGTGTGGTGTAACAGTGTGTGCCTGCTCCTTGGTAACACTGTGTCACAATGCAGTCAGTAAGCCGATAAACTTGTAGAGGCTGGAGTCCAAAAAGTCCTTTGCAGGGAAGTTGATTGTACTCAGTTAGTGACAACTGTTTCACAAACAGCACCGAGTCTTCTCAGGCCAGCTAGTAACAAAAATACATAAACAAAAAGCCGATCTCTGTCAGAGATCTACCTAAACATAGAAAACAGTTTTACCCTCACTGAATAAAGGTGCCAAGCTAAGCCTTTAAACACCTGCCAAACAAACAATATTTTCTCAGGTCTCACTATACCTCTAGTGCAGCAGCCTGGGAGGTCTGTGTTTCACAGTCTCTCTCTTCCCAGTCACCTTTTAGCTGCATCTCCTTTTAAAACCTTCTGTCCACACCCTGTTTAGTTGAGTTAACCCATTTTGTAAGTGACCGCCTGTTTCAACCTATTGCTAACATAGTAGCCAGCAATTACCTCACCCCGTGGCCAGTACAATCTGTCATAGGGGGGTTCCAAATGGAATATAGCCAAAGCATCTGGAACTATGTTGGGATGCTTTTGTCATCTGCCTGACTCCTCCACCTTCCTGATCACAAGCACAAAGACCCTAACAGACAATGAGACTGATAAGATAAGGGTCTATGTGCCCATGTGCATTATCGGGGTTTACTACTTTGGGTTTGAAAGTTGTTTTTATCTGTTCCTATTGGTTCTTGGTTGGGTGTGATTCATGTTTATTTATGAGGGGGATTGTCCCTTATTGTCTATAACAGTTTGTCCTGTTTGAAAATAATGAATGATGAATAATACATTTGTTGTTTTTACCCCAAACTAGTGTTGTCTAGTTCCTGGGGGAATGAGAGCAGTGGCGTAACCAGAGTTCTGGGCGCCCGGGGCAGACATTCCCCCCCTTCACAACGCGTCATTTTCTCTCTGATTCCTTTCATCCCTGCTGGGCACTGCTCTGTGTCCCAGCGGGGATGAAAGGAATCACGGCCGCGCCGACATAACGGCAGGAAAATGTCACTTTCGGCATTTAGCCGAAAGTGCCATTTTCGGCCGGCGCCCCCCCTTCACTTTTCGCCCGGGGCCCGCGCCCCTGCTGCACCCCGGTTGTTACGCCACTGAATGAGAGTATATGCTGGCCGGGGAGGTACCAAGCAGCGAAGCGGTGTTTGGTGGAGATAACAGGCAGGGTATTAGGAAAATCCGTCATATTTGGTGGCAGCGGTGGGATCGCTTCCCTGTGCCCGGGGTTAACTTCATCATAGCCAGGTCCCTGTCGGATGGAGCAGCAGTATGCCAATCTTAAGCGTAATACCCTCAAGGATCTGTTGGAGGCTCGAAGGCAGAGTAGCAGCTGCAAATCAAATGCTACTATGATCAACAAATTGATTGAGGGGTCTGAGTGAGAGAGAGAGAGCCAGCGAGTCGGCCGCATAAGACCATAACCTCTCGGAGCTACAGAGGGCTATCCAGTGGCAACTCTAGACAAAACAAAAACAATTTTCTTGAGGAGCGCAACTACCTGTAATTAGAATAATGAACCCAATGTACTTAGCTGCGGAAGAAACATAACAGTATAAATAACAGACACCCTAAAATGGATTGTCATGTGGAGAGGGACAAATAGTAACTCACAGTTGAGATGCGAGCCTATGTGCCCTGGTGTCTCTCACAGGATGCTCTCCCGGATCTGTCCAATCCGATGTCCACAGCTGTCAGATGAGGTGAGAGTCGGTGTCAGCCCGGGCTGAAGTGGGAGGACGAAGTGTCAGCCAGTGTCACAAGCTCAGCTGGCCAGGCTGAGCTGCGGCGGCTGAGACAGAAAACAGTGTGCCGCGATCGGCTCCGTGACCCCGGACTCTGTGCGTGTTATTCCAGTGTCAGATGTGACTGTCAGCGGGGTACACAGAGATAGGACAGTGCGGGATCTGTTAGGGGGGGTTTTTGGATCTTGATGCCTGCAGGATACGGCTACGCATTTCGAGGAGGTTTCCTTGTGGGGGGGGGGGGGTTGGATCTTGATGCCTGCAGGATACTCTCTTCATACACACACTTGAGGACAAGCTGATTAGTTTTGAAGTATAAGCCGGTGCAGCTTATGATGTCAGGTATTAAAATGACAACTTCCTTCATGCGCTTAGAAACATTGTTGCGATCACCTCTGGAGTAGACACAGAGTAGATATCTCCACTGAGTGTATCTTGCACAAGATGACAGAATTCCTTAAAAGGAGAACTATGAGGTGTGTGCTTTTCACTCACCACATAGTTCTAGCCGACCTGTGACAATGAGACTGTCACAGCTTCGGCTCAGTAGATCGGGAAGTGAGCAAACACATACCGGCGTTCGTTCACTTCTCGATCCTGTCATAGCTCTCTGCCGTGACAGGGAGTGGCTGGATTCCCCCCTCCCTGCTCCGATCCTCCAGCGCTGACTGGCGGAACGGACGGGGGAGGGGGCGGGTACAGCTGGCTCTGCCAAAACGGGAGGACGCTAGTTTGTGTCCTCCCGTTACCCTAAGGAGAACTATGGGGAAAAGCCCTAACCCCATAGTTCTCCTTTAAGTAGGGTACCAGTAAGGAGTTTTGGATTCTAAATGTCACAGTAGATCAATTTATAACAAAGATCTCCTCGTGTAATCCCACAGGTTGTGTGTTCCACATAGGAGGTATGATAAATAATGTTGTTAGAGAGGGATGGTGTTACCCATCCAGGTTATCCGCCTGGGATTTAAACACAGTCCCGCAAATCCCGTTTGGGAGCTGTGCCTCTTCGTGGTAATTGATATAAAGTTCAAACAGGAAAATCTTCCAAAATTTTGGCAAGTAACGCCAAAGACGAAAGTACTCACATATGTTGTTTTTAGAAGCCAATTTCTCTGAGGCTCTAGGTTGCTCCGGGTAATTTCACTCTGGATGGCCTTTAATTGGCAGGGTGGTGAGGAAGAGTCTTTCCACTTTAGAGTCCCGGTGGCCAAGAAAGTTTCTTTCATGTAGTATTAAGCGGCTTGTTAGTGAGTTCCTTTCTGAGGGATCGAGGTCAGCGTCATGCAGCTTCTAACACCGGAGTTTGCTACCCGACATACAGGTGTGCTATCAGCTATTCGTCCTCGCACATGTGGGGGGTTTGCCTACATTAACTAGTGTGGCCCCTGTTGGTTTTGTGATCTCCGCCCATATCAGATATGAGGAGTGACCAAATAAATGCAGTGGGGGAAATGGTTTCCCTTTCGTTTTCTTGTCTATAGATTGGTTTTAAACCCAGAGTGTAGCTTGCCATCAGTTGAAATCCACTGTAGTGCGGGAAATGTTTTTTCACTTCTCCTCACCTAAATGGTCTTCCTGTCGCTTGACTATCTCTAACATAGGCTTTGCCCTATGTTTTCTAGAAGGGGCTATAACTGACATGGACAGCGATGTTTAAACCTCAAATAAGTATAAACTTCTATACATATGTCTGCAATTATTCTTTGGCTCTTCTCCTGTCATTTTTGCTATATGCTATATTTAGGCTGCTCACTGCAATAGCCAGTATATAATGTATCAACTTTCTTTGTTTATATTAAAAATGTATAATATCCTGTTATGTGGTCAGCATATAATCTTCATTGAATTTAACAATGTATTATTACATCATGGCATTGACATTGTATCCAGTATCAACCAATAAGGTTTTATCAATTTATTATTATTATATAAATCTTTTTTTGTTGTTATTAAATATTAGTTAATTATGTTATAGGATTAAACCTGTGTTATCATGGGTATCTTTGATTATACCCTTCATCTTGTAGGTGATTTGGAATGTGTGTCATCCTTGTCCTCTTTACTGTGCCCTCATCTTTGCTGATTCCAAATGGGGGGGGCGGCTCCTTAGTATGCCTGTGTTGGGCTGCTAATTAGGGGTATCGATACATCTGAGACTGGGACCATTCGGGTCCCCTTCTCACTGCTCCCAATATGTGCGGGCTTGGTCGCTAGTTAACGACCCGGCAGCATTGCCACTGTTCCGGCCTCTATACCATTCCTAAGACGGCACTTAGCAGCTATGAGTTCTGGTGGGGATGTCCCCGCCTACTCACTTATTTTTCACTTAACATTGTTTCACTTAAATGTATTGATAGCGTTAGGATCAATGTACCCCAGGAGCTGCCTGACACCCTTCTCTGAATCAGAGTCCTCTGATTCGAATCTTCTATGAAGGTTCAGACAGCTCCTGAGCTTTGGTTCACTGGCTTGTCAGCCGACTCAGCCAGTGAACCGAAGATTCGATTCATGAATCGGTTCTTTTGAATGAACTGATCCAAATGAACCGATTCATTTGAAAGATCCGAACTTCCCATCTCTACTACTCACTGCTCATTGGCCGCTGGCTGTGACTCACTGGGAGGTCAGCTGACCTCCCATGTCAGACACTGCTGTTATAAGCCCGCACGTCGCCGCTGGAGTTTACCAGCAGACCTCCCTCATGTGTCACTATATCAGCAGGCTCCCTCTGGTTGTCTCTATCAATTGGTAAGTAATGACTCCTTACCAATTTTCTTGTTCATTTTCAAACACACCTATCCCCCCTTCTCTATGAACGAACCTGTTGATTACGATTCCCATATACACTATTGGCTGGCCTATCTGTATACATATGTTCAACTACTATATACCCTCTACTCCTGTCCTGTTTTGGGACACTTAATGTGGAGTTCAAGGAAAACAATCCCTATGAGTATTGCCTATATATGTAGGAGTTTATTTTTTATACTTTTCAATCTCCCAGCCAGGTTTTAGATGCACAGTAAGGCCTGCGCTCTACAAAACGCTGAAACATCTAAAACCCATTGTATTCAATGGGTCTGGTTCACACCTTGGCGTATTTCAGCCCATCCGAACGCGCTACAAAACGGCCTATGCCTGAAAAGGTACAGGAGCTTCTTTGCGGCGTATTGGGCCGCTTTCCATAGACTTTGACAGGAACGGGCTGAAATGAGTGCGCGTTTTCGTAGCAAAAATCGTGCATAGAACGCGCGTACCGCACATGGCTACCGACCACTCCCTTCCTGCAGACAAAGTTGTTGGGTGAGCAAGAAGCAGAAAAAGATGGAGGATTCAACAGCATGTGGCCTGCTGGATTCAGAGGCATTCATACGCCTGGTGCAGGCGAGACCCTGTCGCTTTGACATGAGGTATGCCAATTATAAGAATAGGCGAATCAGGCAACGTGCAGGGGAAGAGATTGGGGAAGCAACGTGGCCTGATTGGGAAACTTTCTCCAAACAAGTTAAAGAAGCAAAAAGGTATATGTCCGCAATGTTTTTATGTGTTGAATATTTTCTTGCAGAATGCATGCACTGTTTTAATGCGACATGCGTGCATTGCTTACATATGATTTGCGTGCAGTATTTCCGTGTAACATGCCTGCATGTGTGCTATGTTTTCATGCAATGTGCATGCAGTGTGTAGTGACGTGTGCATTGTTTTCATGTGACTTGCGTGCAGTGTTTATATGTGACATGCGTGCAGTGTTTATATGTGACATGCGTGCAGTGTTTTTATGTGACATGCGTGCAGTGTTTTTATGTGACATGCGTGCAGTGTTTTCATGTGACATGCGTGCAGTGTTTTCATGTGACATGCGTGCAGTGCTTTTATATGTCACATGCGTGCAGGGTTTTTATGTCACATGCATGCAGTGTTAATGTGACTTGCGTGCAGTTATTTATAAAAAACAATGCTCAAAACTTTTTTCAATTCAAATATAATTTATTGCTAGCAAATCAAGGGAAAAAGGAATTTTATTTTTGTAGGGGAATCAAGACTGAATCGCTTGCATCTGCCATGACACCTCCCCCTCAGGTGACAAGAAGTATGCAGCAAATTTGTCACGAATGCTGCCACCATTCGTTGTTCCATGGCTGGCGCTACAATGGCTACTCTCCATGCAATGCGCCAATGAATCGTCAAAATTAAACCCATCTCTGCAACGCACAAAATTGTGAAGTGCACGAGCTGCCTTCACCGCAGAGATGGCGTTTTCAATTTTGAGATTTATTGGCGAGTGCAGAAAGCGCCATTTATTGGAGAGTATGCCAAAGGCACACTCCACAACCCTGCGTGCTCTGATGAGCCTATAATTGAACACCCTCTTCTCCAGGCTGAGGCCACGACTGGAGTAGGGCCTCATTAAATGCTCACCAAGAGCAAATGCCTCGTCTCCTACGAATACAAAGGGCATTGCAGGTTGAGCAATACCAGGCAGCGCGGTGTTCCCCGGGAGGTAAAGATCCCCGTGGCGCAACCTCAGTCCGAATTGTGAATGGGCAAATACCGCAGAGTCTGAGCTGCTGCCGTATGATCCAATATCAATACAGCGGAAGCAGTAATTTGAATCTGCTACCGCAAAGAGCACAACGGAAACAATTTTTTATAGTTAAAAAATCGGCTGCCACTCCCAATTGGTTTGACAATGCGGATATGTTTGCCATCTATGGCTCCCACGCAGTTTGGGAAATTGCATGACGTAGCAAACAATCCTGAAATTTCCAGCCACTCCTCTTTGGTGGGTTTCGACATGACTACATCATGCAGGACCTCCCATAACGCACAACACGTTTCCTTAATCAACTTGCTCGCAGTAGATTTCCCAATCATGAACGAGAAATGTAGATTTGCCAAGGACTGTCCGGTCGCTAACTACCTAAGAAATGAAAGATAAAAGCAAGAATTGAATTCGTTCATGTTTACATTTTGTTTCCACAGTCAATATCCTAAAAACAAAGTGGCAGAGCATTAAGGACGCCTTTACGCGCCACCGTAGAAAGCAGCGGGAATACTGTAGTGGCTCGGCTGCTAGTGCCCCATACAGCTACATTCATGCGGAGCAGCTGTCATTTCTGATTCCATGTCTTGAAATGCGTAGGTAATTCACGTCAATTACAATTACTACCCTGTTTCCCCGAAAATAAGACCTACCCCGAAAATAAGACCTAGTGTGTTTTTTTTGAGCCAGAAGACATATAAGACAGTGTCTTATTTTCGGGGAAACACGGTAAGTCATGAATGTAGTCTTATCTAACATGCATAGAATAATATATAGCAAATACTTATGTATTGTTTATGACTCTTTACAGCACCGACAGTAGCTACTGAGAGGCCTGAAGAGGACTAGGTGGAATCGCCAACAGTACACACAGAGCCCTCCTCCCCAGGACTACTGAGCCCACCACCACCGGCGACACCAACCCCGTCTGCTCCACCATCCAGGGCCACTGTACGCAGGCGTACAGTGCTCCGGCCCCAACGCCAGAGATTGGAAAGGGAGGAGGACAGACTGATTGATGTCCTGGACTCTATGTCACATCCTGTCCCCAGGCTGTCAGGCGAGGCTTATTTCCTGCTCAGCTTGGAGGACAAACTGAAAATGGTGCCTTTACGAAGACAGTCGGCAATACGGGAAGCACTCACCAGAGTCCTTGGCTCCGAAATTTACCCAGATTACTTTACACCACATGCCACTGCACCATACCTGCCCCACCCATTCGACATCCACCTCAACACATGCGCGCGCACACACTCTTCACAAGCATACCCACACACACCCATGCAGCATCAGCACCACCCCGAAACATGGCACCCACGCCCACATTCGCCATATGTTTATCCCTCCACCAGCCTGGCACATAGCTCCAACACACAAATACCAGCTGGCTATTCCACACGTGGAATGAGGGAGGACATGCAGGTGGATGAGCCTAACTTTGCGCTCCCAAATTATCAAAATGTATAAATTTGGCCTTGAAAATTCCATAGTTTCATGTTCGATTATAGGCACCATTTTCAGTTTCTTCTCCTACCCGGTTGAGCAGGAAAACATTTTTACGCCTTTTGTCTGATGTCATTTTTTTTTTTTTTTTATAGTAAAATTTCAGGCAAATGTATCAATGAGCTTGTGTGGTTTTTTTTTGGGGGGGTTTAAGATGAAGGTTTAAAATATGTTTAGGATTTTTGTTTTATATAAAAGGTTGTGTTAAACATATGGAGGAGGTTCACACATGCCATACGTCAACATGCATATCACCAAGACACCTAGGTTAGAACAGCACAACGCATAGGGCACAACACACGGAGCATTAATGTACAATTCCATATAAATAGTACTTGAAAACAGATTATAATTTAGTTGAGGAGGGGGGGTACTGTCAGTACTGCCACAGATCAGCGTTGATCTGTTATTTGTAGTTCCACAAAACGGTGTATCACAGATCTGAAAATAGCTGTTCTGTTAACTTGTATTTCCACTACATGTGCCCTGTTCCTACCTTGCTCTTGCACTGGTCTGGCAGCTTAAACTGAATCTCATGCCGCTTTTTAGCAGTTCTGTCAGCTTGCCTATTGCTCACCTTATTTTAACTCAGTGTAGCTTCCAGCTCGCTGCCTGATCAGTTCGCCATGTGAGTGTGTGTATATAACAAATTGGTGATTGATATGCACTAATTTATATTTATAAATTAATACACATAAATAACTAATTTCATACCTAGAGCCGCTGAAAATCAGAGAGCACACATTTAATCATATATAACTCTATGCTTCTTTACGCCAATGTTTAATTGGTCTATAATTCAACAAAGGAGTGAACTTACCGCAAAGTAATGATTAATCTTTCCGGTGGAGGAATGCTGTCTCGCATGAATGTGTCCCGACGCTCCAACTGGACAGACCACAATCCGAGTAGCTCGTCAAAACTGTAATGTATATAAAAGGTTTGTGGTCAATACTAGCAATATAAATACATGAACAACATATACATATTCCATTAAAATCGATGATGCCACTTACATGGGACAGAAAAACAATAAGCACTAACAATTATTTATGTACCAACCTATTTATGGACATGCGGGTATAGGTGAAGAACTTATCCTCATGTCCACGAAGTGTCTCGTACATGGCCCAAAACTGGCCTCTTTCTTCACGGTTCGCCATCACTGGATGGACCCAGAACCGTCGCCTGCTATCTCTCCTTCTCAATCGTATCAACCGCACTGCTGCAACGACTGCTGCAGTCTGTCTTCGTTTGCCGAGCTCCATAATCAATAAAAAATCAATTAAATTGCAACTCTCCTCTGTAACAAAAGACACTGCATACACCACACGGTCCTTTGCATACAGGAAAAGGAAATGCTGCGTCTCAGGACGTCTTTTTCATTGGACGCTTGCGGAAAGACCGGAATTCTTTTTCATTGGACACCTCTGTAGTCGCTCAAAAGCGCGTGTACGTCGCACGTTTTTAATATACAAAAACGTGAATTAAAACGCCAGCGTAAAACGCGCATATACAAAACGTTCAGGTGTGAACCAGGCCTAAGCGTTGAAGTAACAATTTGCATTGCATGATTGACACAACCATAGATGGCACCCTTCGATATGGTGCTCCATATTATACACATTTATATAAAAGGAAATATAAATATACATATAAATAAAAAGCATTTTTTTTCATTCTTATTATATATTCTTTCATCATTATGGTTTATCATAGATGGACCTTTTTGTTGGGCATGAGGATTATCCCTCTACCAGTGTTTCAATAGTTCCTTGTGGGAGCAGCTTCTGACTGGTTCATTACTCCTCTTCACCTTGGGACCATTTGTCTCCCCGAACCCGTCCGGCTCTTTGATTTTTGCATTTGATGGGTCCACAGTGAGGGGGTAAGGATGATCGATATTTCACCATGTGATTAGATTATGTATTATGATTGTTGTAGCACTCATATTGCCTTTCTATATAATTCATAGACCCCCTCCTTCTCCTGAAGAAGCGCCATTGTGGCGCGAAACGCGTAGAGATCTGCGATCATCGCAGTACCACCCATCTATGTGATTCCACTTGAGGTTATGTGCTATATTGTCTAAAGGGATTGTATTTCTTTTTTTTATCACAATATTGTCCATATTATATGGTATTACCCGTTTGTACAGACTTAGTAATAATCATGTTATCGGATTCTATAATCATGTTTACCATAATCTCTCTGGTGGAAATGGATGAGTGTTAGGAGGTCTTCATGTATCTTGTGCAATTTTATAAACTACACCTACCTTTTTAACCTTTTGTACAAATAAACTTTTGGGATTCCGGTGGCCGGTGAGAATCTTTTGCTGCAGTGTGTTTGACTGCTTGTTGGCGAGTTCCTTCGTGGGAGATTGCGGTTGGCGCTTTAGCGGCTCCTATCACCGGAGTTTCCTACCCAACATGCAGGTAACACCCGACATGCAGGTGTGGTGTCAAACGACCATTACCATTGACGCGATTCGCCCCACCTACTTTCCCAGGGCTTCGTCAGAATATGGTATGGGGCGTCTTCAGGCAGTCTTGTATCTCGAACTCACATGATCGGCATTTTAACCCCTATTGTGTTGGAATGATCCGAGTGATAGACACATTCATTCATTAAAACAGTCAGAAAGTGAAAAGGTGAATAGGGAAACAATTGTCTAAGTTTGAAGCCATAAGATAGACAGCAATGATATAGCATATAGTTACGTTCTACTAGGGACATACCCTCCGCACAACCGCTATGACTACCATTTGGAAGGCACATTTATACATCGAGTCATTTATATTTATCTATTTCTTGCATATGGTCAGTGATTCATATATTTTTACTTCACTTTAACCTAGGACAGGGATTAGTCAGCATATAAGTTTTTAGATGATCGATACATTTTATCAGAACATAGGGGTACAAGCTGATATATCTTACTAATGGTACTTTGCACTACAAGAAAACTTGTAGGTTGCACTCATTATTTAGTCCATAGGGTGCCATTGTGTTTAGTTTAGAAATCCAAATTTTTTTCTTTTTGGAGGAGTACAGTGTTGTAGTCCCCTCTGCGTGCTGGTAAGTGCATACATCCCTTTGACTTTTAGCCCTGTTGTTAGACCATTATGATGTTTGGTGAAATGCTGTGCCAGGGGACTTTCTTTGTCTTTGTTTTTGATATCCTTTAGATGTTCCCAAATTCTAACTCGCAGTTGTCTCTTGGTTTTTCCAATATATAGTTTTTTACACGGACATTCGAGTTGGTATATAACTCGAGTGGTATTGCAGTTTATGAATTGGAGAATATCAAAAGATTTAGTTCCTTCTGTATTAGAGAATTCCTTTGATCTATGCACGAGGGGACAAATCTGACATTTCCCGCACGCAAACATTCCCTTTGTTTTGCCTCTTTTGGATAACCAAGTCTCATGGGTGCTGGGCCTATATTCTGAACTCACTAGTTGATCTCGCAAGTTGCGCGCTCTCCGTGCTGTCATTTGAGGATAGGGGCCTACTATATTTCGAAGTATGGGGGCATAATTGTAGGACATGCCAATGTTTATTTAAACTACGTTTTAATGTGTTCCAGCCGTAACCAAATTGGGTCATCAGATGAACTCCTTGGTCAGATTTGTCCCTTTTCGTGCCTTCAGGGATTTAATCTCTCGTCCTTTTGTTGCTAATAGCCATGTTTCTCTTTAGAGTTTTATGTGAATAGCCCCTCTCTCTAAACGGTTTATACATGGCTGCAGATTCTTGTTTGTAATCCTCAGGAGAGGTACAGTTCCTTTTGAGACAAAGGAACTGTCCTGTTGGTATTCCATGTTTTAGGGGTTCTGGGTGGTGGCTCTTAGCGTGGAGGACTGTATTTGCTGCCGTTTGTTTTCTATAGGTGTTAGTTACCAATTTATTTCCTTCTAATTGGATTCTTCACTCTAAGAAGGGTATGTATCGTGTGCTCATTGTATATGTTAAACGGATGTTCCTATCATTTACATTTAAGTCAAAGATAAATACCTCCAGTTGGTTTACAGTGCCTGTCCACATCATCATGATGTCATTGATGAATCTAAGCATATAGATCTCTTCCAGCACCAGGGCCCTAATTTAATCCATCAGAGGAAAAGCTATCCTCCTCTTTTTCAACTGAGAAAAGTTTTTACCTTTCTTTTCTGGTGTCTGCGGTTGATCTAAACAGACCCCTGATATTTCCCATTTAAAATAGAAAAAGAGATTGAGTATATAGAGTCCTCAATCTCTTTTTCTGCATCCCCTGTTATAAATGAACAGGAGTCCACTATGAGTGTTCCTGTTCATTCATAACATGAAAACAGAGTATGTTTACTATAACCACAATCACGAATGAACAGGAGGTGACGTAGATCACTTCCCATTCATTCATAATTGAGGATATAGTAATCATACTCTGTCCTCCATAATTGAGGATATAGTAACCATACTCTGTCCTCAATTATTTACAAACACTCGGCAATCACTGATTGCTGAGTGTTTTTACTAGCTCTCCTTCCTGACAGCTGTCACAGTTTCTGAGCGAGCGGAGCTCAGCCTGCTGTGACAGCAATGACAGCTGCCTCCGCTCACACACCTCTCTGCCGATCTGTGACAGAAGGCTGAGCGGTGTGGGAGGAGAGACACCGGCTGCCAATTTTCGGCCGATATGTTTCGGCGGCTGATATCAGTGCATCCCTAATAAAAATATCTATATATATCAATATATCTATATATATATAGATATATATAGTTGTGTGGAAAAAGTAAACACAACATGCAGTTTTTAAAAGGAAGGTTTTTATTATTAAGGGAAAACAAAATCCAAACCCACCTGGCCTGTGTGAAAAAGTGTGTGTGCCCCCCTAAACCTACTAACTGGTTGGGCCACCCTTAGCAGCAAGAACTGCAATCAAGTGTTTGCGATAACTTGCAATGAGTCTGTTACAGCGCTGTGCAGAAATTTTGGTCCACTCATCTTTGCAGAATTGTTGTAATTCAGCCACATTGGAAGGTTTTCGAGCATGAACCACCTTTTTAAGGTCATGCCACAGCATCTCAATAGGATTCAGGTCAGGACTTTGACTAGGCCACGCCAAAGTCTTCATTTTGTTTTTCTTCAGCCATTCAGAGGTGGACTTTCTGGTGTGTTTTGGATCATTGTCCTGCTGCAAAACCCAAGTTCGCTTCAGCTTGAGGTCACGGACAGATGCCCGCACATTATCCTTCAGGATTTTTTTGGTAGACAGCAGAATTCATGGTTCCATTTATCACAGCAAGTCTTCCAGGTCCTGAAGCAGCAAAACAGCCCCAGACCATAACACTACCACCACCATATTTTACTGGTGGTATAATGTTCTTTTTCTGAAATGCGGTGTTACTCTTACGCCAGATGTAATGGGACACACACCTTCCAAAAAGTTCAACTTTTCGTCAGTCCACAGAGTATTTTCCCAAAAGTCTTGGGGATCATCAAGATGTTTTCTGGCATAACGGAGACAAGCTTTTTATATTTTTTTTGCTCAGCAGCAGTTTTCATCTTGGAACTCTGCCATGCAGGCCATGTTTGCCAAGTCTCTTTCTTATGGTGGAGTCATGAACACTGACCTGAACTGAGGCAAGTGAGGCCTGCAGTTCTTTGGATGTTGTTGTGGGGTCTTTTGTGACCTCTTGGATTAGTTGTGCGCTCTTGGGGTAATTTTGGTTGGCCGCCAACTCCTGGGAAGGTTCACCACTGTTCCATGTTTTCGCAATTTGTGGATCATGGCTCTCACTGTGGTTCGCTGGAGTCCCCAAGCTTTAGAAATGGCTTTATAACCTTTTCCAGACTGATAGATCTCAATTACTTTCTCATTTGTTTCTGGATTTCTTTGGATCTCGGCATGATGTGTAGCTTTTGAGGATCTTTTGGTCTACTTCACTTTGTCAGTCAAGTCTTATTTAAGTGATTGCGAACAGGTGTGGCTGGCAGTAATCAGGCCTGGGTGTGGCTAGATAAATTGAATGGGGGGGGGGCGCGGCAAACACTTTTTCACACATGGCCATGTGGGTTTGGATTTTGTTTTCCCTTAATAATAAAACTTCCTTTAAAAACTGCATGTTGTGTTTACTTGTGTTATCTTTGACTAATATTTAAATTTGTTTGATGATCTGAAACATTAAAGTGTGACAAACGTGCAAAACAATGAAAAATCAGGAAGGGGCCAACACTTTTTCATAACTGCGCGCGCACACACACACACACACACACACACACACACACACACACCTTGAAACATTTTAGGGTGTTTCACCAGTCAGTCAGTCAAAAATTTCACCAGTCAGCATGACCGGACTAACACCTTGCAATTTATGCTAACATTTTTTGGGGGACAGATAGAGCTTTCTTTGGTGGTATTTAAGCACCAGTGGGGTTTTTATTTTTATACTATATAATGAAAAAAGGACCGCAAATTTCGGGAAAAAGTTTCCCTACATTGTGTTATTAAAAAAAATTTATTCTTACCCATATTTTTGTTAAATATAAAAGACGGGGTCACGTCGGGTAAATAGACACCAAACATGTCAAGTCTTAAAATTGTGAGTGCCCGCAAAATCACAAAAAACTAGCACACTGAAAATTGGCCATAGCAGACGCTTTAAACGCTTTTATTGCTTATTAGTTTAGTGTTATCAGTAATTAATGGCCCTAAAATTATTGCTCTCACTCCGACATTCGCGGTGATATGGAACGTGTGGCACAATAGGTGTAATCGTCGTTTTCGCACGTTGGCGAACCTGACGCATTTCTACGTGTGTATGTGGGGGGCAGGGGACTTTAAAAAAATGTTTTTTTCTTTCCTTTTTTATGCTTTTTCTTTTATGCTTCTAATTTTTTTTTATTACTTTTTTTTTTACACAACTTTATTGCTATCACATAGGGGGCTAAGACGCCCCCTATGTGATAGCCAATTTACATGACAGGTCCTCTTTATGGAGACATCAGGGATCTGCAAGACCCCTAATGTTTCCTAGGAACTCCCAGAGAAGCTGATGAAGCAGAGATCTGCTCCACCCGCATCTCCCCAGTCCCCAGCTTCTGAAGCTGGAGAGTGACAGCAGAATGCAGAAGTGATACTATACACCACTTCCTGCATTCAGGGACGGAGAGGAGATCAAAGAGATTGTTTACCGATCTCCCTTTGATCTCCTGTCACAGAGCACCTGTGCCGGTCCCGGGCACAGCGGATCTTGGGACCGGCAATGGCAGTGACAGCTGCTGCTAATACAAGCAATCGGGCATCTCTAGAGACACCTGAGAGCTTGAATGTAAAGCTCCCAGCTGGCAGTGTTAGTGGGGGCAAAAACCACTCTATAGGGAAGGAACCGGATTTATTGAAGGGAAACAATTACATCAGAAGCTTAGAAAACGCCTGGAGGATCAGGCACATATCTGGAATAAACATCCAGAGTTCCTTCTGCCCAGCTGTTTGATGACATGGACTGGTATGTCTTGCATAGATGCTGCGGAGGCTGCCCCAATCCTGAAAGAATTACATGAATGCTGTTCAGGGTTTAGACCCTTGTTGGCTATCAAAATGCTGACATGTCTGATGAATTGTGCAGAACTGAGTGGACCTCCCAAGAAGGGCAATAGGGGGCTGTCCGGAGCGGAATGACCGAGAGCAACGACTAGCTGGTCCAGTATTTTGACTGGACACCAGGCATTGTGAGAGGGCAAGTATTTAACCTCAACACTCTTGCCAGGTTTCAGAGTCTTAGAATGTTCTAAACAAAGTAAAATACGAGGGGTGGCGAACCAGCTGTCTCCTGGCAAGGATGGGAGCCTGTGGCCTGGTGAACCTGAACTCCCTGGGTCTGAGAAACTCGTAGAATGCTAAGTAGATAGCTGCTCTTAAGATATGGCTGGGAAGTTTACCAAAGGGTGCCCGAGAAAGCATTATATCAAGGTCCTGAAACATGCCCACAAAGATGGGAATGCGAGTGACGCTAGGTCCTGACTGCAACTTCTGAATCCCCCTGAGTATGGCCTTGATCGGATGGGCTGAAAAGAGTGATGGCCTATCGGGATCCAGAAGGGACATGTGGTGTTGAATGCCAGCCAGGTATAGCTTGATAGTGCTATGTGACAGGCACAGGTTGGAGTGACAATAAGTCACAAAAGATAGGATATACTTGATATCGCCTGTGTCCAGCCTTGGGTATGTTCTCTAAAAATCAAGGAACCTATGCCAGGCCGAGGCGTAAGCCCTTCTGGTGTTCTCGGATAATTAGTTATTTATAATATGGCGAGCAGTGCCCAATGAGCAGTCAGTCCAGCGTCAGCAGGGAGAATGGCGTCACTAGTGTTGGGGCGTCGTCTGCCCTGGGATGCTGTTGGAGGAAAAAGGGAAAAGTTAAACCGTGACAGGCCATCGGCTGCAGTTTTAGCCCTCCCAGGGATGGATGAGCAACCAATATTGAAGCTATACTATAGGAATAACCATACCAGCCTCCTCAGGAACGACATAATGATCAATGACTTGGACCTCCCTTTGTTGATGATGTCTGCGGTAGTCTGATTATCTGTGAGGAATGTCACTGTCTGACCTGACCACAGAGACCCGCAAACTGTTGCCGCGGCCACAATAGGATAAATCTCAAAGAGAGAAGAGGTCTGTGAAAACTCCGGAACCTGAAGAATCTTTTCCGACCAGGGAGCCGCTACCAATGGGGGACAAAACAAGCCGCATAGCCTCTGGAGGCCGCTTCATCAGTGACAACACGGGGTGAACAGATACCTGCTGGATGAACATAGATATACCGTTCCACTTACTAAGAAACTCTTCCCACATTGACAAATCAGCACGCACGCAGGGGTCTAAATGAACCAAGGACTCTGCTTCAGGCGCAGATGGCAGTGGCGCCTACCCTGCAGAATTATCCACATTGCAAAATTGCTGGGCATGCTCAATGAATGCAGTTCCTTCCTAGTGGCAGTGCTGGACCGAACCAGAGCCCAGCTAGCAAGCCTAATCCTATCCAACTTGTCCTGAGATAGACTAGCTTGCATGTGCAGACTAGCTTGCATGTGCAGAGAGTCTAAATGGATACCTAAGAATGTGATAGCAGTGTCTGGGCCTTCCACCTTGTGGGCCGCCTCAGGTACATTCAGTTTGGCAAAAACAGCCAACAGAGAAAGCAGATGCTCAGGGGGCCAAGCCGAATTCTCAGCCAAAAGAAAGTCATACAGATAGTGAATAACCGCCTGGCAACCAACAAAATTGGTGAGAATCCAGTTCAAGGCCCGGGCAAACTGATCAAACAGCCACGGGCTGCTTTTGGACCCGAAAATAAGTTTCGTAGCAAAATACCTGTCCGGCATGGTTGCAAGACCTAGATATCACCCTTGACCAGGATCAATGGTCTCAAATCTGGAATACCACCAAATCCTACTCTCCTAATGTCAATGCTCAGGAATGTAACTATAAAGTCTTATTCCGTTGGCATTTGGTCCCCACTAGACTTGCAGCCATGTCATCCAATCAATCCCCATTATGCTTCCGAGGATGCTCAGACCTAGGTACCTGTTACGTACCTTATGGGAGACCGGATGCGAGAGGAGGCTTCCCTTGCTTGCACCTTGTGTGCTGTAAGACTCTGAGGATGTGAACAGAGACCAGAGGGACAACAAGTGGCAGGAGTGCCAGTGGTGTTGAACACCGTGCAAGCCGTAATCCGATGAGTTGAGCCGAGGTCAAATCCGAGCGGGCAATCCGGGTACAAAAAGGGTTAGGCAAAAGAGTGGTCAAATAACATTTCCGAGGTCAAGGCAGGCAGAAATCAAGGTTAGTCAAGGAAGTCCGGGTCACAAGAATCAAGCAGGGTTTCACGAATCACAGGAACAAGGAATAGCTGACGATAATCCAGCAACATGGTGGTACTGTTGCTGAGCTTATATAGGGGAAATGATGTCACTTCCTATGTGCCGCTATGGCACGTTTCCGTGCTGGTAATCTACTGCTTATGCGCGGGATGGCGCATTCGTGGATAGTGCGGGAACGCACAGCATGCGCAGATGGCGGTTATTCATTACAGTATGGTACTTCACACCCGATGGTCCTGTCCAGTAGACCAAACTTTTTAGTTTTCTCCGTTCTCTTTTACATACCCCATTGTCCTCCCTCCCCCCCAGTCTTGTCCTACTAAACTTAAAACCTCCCGCCCTCCACAATTGCCAATTCACCTTAATGACTCATATCCTAACTAATGCCAAATCAGTTATCCTGGAAATCGCCATCCCTAAATTTCCATGAGGTCAAATCTCGAGTTCACTCAACTCTAACCAATTAAAAACTTTCAGCTAAACTCTCTGGCTCTATGATTAAATTCCATAAAATTTGGGATCCATGGATTTCGCAATGCCTACCCCCATTTTGACCACCACTTAATGTCCCTATAATCTGATCGTAGACCTATCAGATCTGAGAGCGATTTCCAACCATGCTTCTTAAGGTACTTTCTTTCACTTCCTCCCCTCTTTTCTTCTATCTTCCTCTCCTAAACCAATGTCTTTCTCTCTCTCCCTCTACTCACACTTAATGTCTCAGAACTGTATGTTTGACATTCTTCGAGATCCGCTTTATAATAAGCGAATAAATGTCTTTTGCTAGTTCTTATTCCGCCAAGAACTGTAACTGACGTCAAATGTACAACTTGCATTCGAACCGCTTTTACTCTGTGTTATTGTACAACTGTATTTGCACCTAAACTTTATTTGTGTAAATTTTTGTTTACCATTGCTAATAAAAACTATTAAACAGAAAAAAAAAATACCTGTCCTTCCACTTGATATTGTGCCCCTGCCAAAGCAAAGGCCTTATCGGGAGAAGTTTTAAAGCATCTGAAATATCTGCCTTGGACAACCAGGAGCATCTACCTGCCTGAATTATGATCCTGATCCACAGAGGAATATTTAAGTGAAAACTCCTCTGATGGGATCAGCAGATTCAGACTAGGTACACTGGAAGAACGAGGAGCAAACAAGTCATAAATAAATCGAAGTTTATTAGAGAACTTCCCCTTAACCAGACCAATATGACTCACCCTGCAAACATAAAAAGTGGGGGGGTAATAAAGGGACCAATGACAAAGCCCTTTTCCAACTCCTGAGCCAAAAGCATGTCAACCCTGTCAAGGGAAGATGATTGTAGGTTCCCGCACTCAAAAGAGGAGGTAGGCAAGGCAATGAATCCTTTGTAGAACCCATGTGTGAATCTCTGCACCAGGAACTCACAGGAAGTAGGGGACGGGTGCTCCCCCAAACAGTGACTAAGGAACCCCATGTCAAAATGGCCTAGTAATGCAGAATCAGCCTGCCTTAGGGTACAGCCTGATTTGGGGTGGGCAAGAAAACAAATATGTAGTAGGCGGCACTGCCCAAAATGACAGGTGGTATAGTTGAAGGCAAGGATAACTTCTCATTCAGTCGGGGATCCTTCCCCTTAAGGATCACAGAGACATCCCCGCAGGCTAAGGACTTGCTTTCATCAGATCATGCAACGCCAAAAGTAGGGAGGCCAGATTCAGGTCCTTCCCCTCCAAGATGTCCTTTCTAATGCTAGGGGCGGGAGTTACTGAAGGAGGAGACGTGGGAGTAACTGCAGGAGGAGACGTGGGAATGCCTAAGGGAATGGGGGAAGAGGATGTGAACTACCATGGTAGCAATGGCCTAAAGGGCCTGTAACGTATCACTGAGGGCCAAGATTAATTACCTGATAGGATCACCGATGCAGAGTCTAGAGCCAGATTATTCAGGTACAGTGTGGTGAATACAATGCTTCTTCCTATAAAAGCAGCAGGATCACTTCAGTATTGCCCACTTAGCACTGTTATGATTTGGGAGTGCAAGAGTTAAGTCCCTGCAGTCTATAACCATAGAATACTTAACACACGGGATAATAGGATAGCCTTTCTTCATACAATCACTAATTGATTAGAGAGTTATCCAGTGTTTCCTCACACCAGGACAAGCAAACTGGTTGTAGTATATCAGTTCATACAATCCAATAAACGATAAGAATGTGCAAACCAGTGTTTCCTCACACCAGGACAAACAGACTGTTTGTAGTACACTCCAAAAAGCGATTAGAGTGTGCAATTCAATATATGACCGGCATCACAGGTCAAGAACGTTAAGTCCATCAAATGAATGGCAAAGCAGACAGGTAGAGAGGGTATACTTGCAGTTAGTAGCTCAGGGAACAGTCCCCACTGTGGAAGTAGCTTTTCCCACCAATGTCTCCTTTTAAGAGAGATCCCTTTGCACAGCGGCTGTGGTGGATAGAAAGTAGTATATCAGCAATCACTGACATGCTAAGAAGCTCAGCAGGGAAGATCATTTGTGAGCAGGAACTGCTCAGTGTTCTGTTGCAGACAACAGAACACTGAGCAATTCAAACACCGCAGTTAAATGTGGGTGAGCCAGAAGAGGGAGGAGCAGCATGCCCGGCTGGGATTGGACGGCGGCGGACGTTCACTAGGGTCCGCCTCCAGGTGAGTCTGTTACAGGGCCGGAAATGGTCTTCTCCACAGACTCCATCCGTTGTTGCAGATCCTGGACAGAGGAGTTGAGAGAGTTCAGCAAGGTGTGAATTTGCGTAAGGGAGGTGGCCATGGTTTGCAAAGAGACCTGCTCCACACTGGTAGTGGCCGAGTTGGGAAACAACAAGCTAAATAGTTCAGCTTTGTGGGCAGTTGCCGGAAATAGTCCAAGCCCGTAGGGACGGCGCACTGCCGTTTTCTGACCCCCTGGCTGAAGTTGGTGAAACTGAGACAAACTCCTTGATATCAGAAGCCTGCGACATTCTGTGCAGGCTGAAATGAAAATGTAACCG
>NW_017307266.1:0-18011 GCF_000935625.1 Nanorana parkeri | reverse complement strand
TGTAAATGTAACCGATGCAAAAAAAAAAAAAATCACCATCAGCAATATCTGACAGACAATGACTTTGGACAACGTACGAAAATAACACAGACGTGGGGCGGAATGAGGCCCGCGTAGGATGTTATCTAACTATGGCTCGAGGGACGCATCTGGAAGCCTAGCAACTGACTAAGCCCGTTGCAGATGGGTCCCACCATACATTATCCGTATATATATATTTTTTTTTATTAGAATGCACCTGAGACGCGGCAGGTAATTAACTAGGACCAGAACCACGTCTGTCCAGTGGCCAATCGTAGGTGTGTAGTATGACAAATATGACGTATGAGCAGGGGACTCGTCTGCTAAACTATGTGTCAAGGAATAACAACTAACATTTACCATAGCAAACATAAACCACGAAGTGCGATTGTACCCTACCCGTATCGAGATGGAAACCCCTGAGTTTCACACAAATGAAATATGGATAAGCAGAAAAAATTCCCATGGGGAACCGTAGAGATCCACAAACACATTGTGACCTGCGATGGAGGAAAAGTATGTCCAACGTCAACGTGCATGTGTGCAGCTGACTAATACGCCCCAGCCAACATATGCACTTGGACCATTCCGCCCCCAGCCCAATCACAGGACCAGTTATACTATAAATTAAAGCTCGCCTCCCAGGCAGCCATTCTCGTTACTTGTTAGTACTCAATGCAAAAGCGATGGGAGGGTCCCATATGCTGCCATGTATTGGCATCAGGAAAGGAAAATTACCGATAGGTAAGTATACAATTTTACTTTTTCCTGACACTCACATGGCAGCATACAATGGAATATAGCGATCACACAACCAGGGAGGGTAATGCTGAGATATTTATTTATTTGTACCACTGGTAAACACATTCAGAACCAAACTTCCCCATGGACAAGACTCCTGGACAGACCCCCGTAATGAGACAGGAATATTTAACAGGTTATTGCCTTCCAAAATATCTCTGGAGGTATGAGCTGAAACAAAAAAAACTTGATTCTTGAATACTGGCCACATTGATGTCCTATTTAGATGGAAGGGTCTTCCAGCCTTCGGAAGATGCTGGGAGAGAGATTTAGGACTACCTTGTCTGTAAAATGGTAGCAATAAGGTGGTTTGCAGCCAAATCTTGACTATCCAAGACCCTCCTCCCTGTCGTACGAATCCGAATTGAGTTCAGTTACGAATTACGAAATACGAAATAACGGATATTCCGAAACGAAACAGAACAAATTTTTTGACGGCGCACAAGTCTACTGAGAGATTGCTGTAAGAAAAACTATTCTACATGTTACTGCCATACTGAGTAAGTGTGATCTAGATGAAGTCGAGGAAGGATATACAGCGCTATTTGTAAATTCTAAGGGAAAAGAAAAGACTCTTCTGAAGAGTGAATTCCTGCACAAGGTGAAGAGAGACAAAACCTATTAAGCTTGCAAAGTCTATGAAATTATTCCACACTGTAGAATATGTGATGTTTAATAGGTGCTCTATTATTTAACAAACACTCATTGACTGAAGATGAGTAATCCAGGCAAGACAAGACTTTATTTCCAACCTCCAAGCCGCTTAAGGTAGTTTTGGATGTGTTTGGCTGTAGCACCTGCTGTAGAAGGTCTGAATATTAAGGATGACTAGAAGAATCCAGAGTCTACCAGAGAGGGACCCTGGCCAGATGGGCCACAAGCAAATTATTGCCATCACCCTACCTGGATAATTGTGGGTCCCATTTAGGAACCTGAAACCATTTGGACTGAAGGAAACATAAGCATTAAATATCCATTACTCTTTCCCTTATAACATTCTCTTGACAAGGAGTGTTCGCACTCTGTGCTCTTAGGGATTACCATCAGGATGACATCACTTGCTGCTGACAGGAAACTGCTGGATAAGAAAACATTAATTGTCGTCCAAGGCTTCGTGGCTTATAGTTTCAGCCACGGAATTCTGGGGAGTTCAGCGCTGAATTCTTGATTAGAGGTTCCCCCATCAGCAGTGAGCAGTTCCTACATCTATAAGCAGACACTAAATATAGGGAAAAAACATCAAGTTGTACCGGACCACCGCTGCTAGAAAACAGAGATGAGCCTCACGCGTGAAGCGTCCACACACACATAGGTGAGCAGGTAAGTAACATTAAAGGGAAACTTGCACTACGAGGATCTACTAAGAGGCAGCATTCTGACAACACAGCCCCTCATCCCTCCATGCCATAAGCCACAGGTATAGGCTGCAAAGAAAACACAGCCCTCCATCGCTTATATGGCGCATTTAGTAGCCCAGGCGTGTGGACTTCATCCAGCAGAGCCAGAGCTGCATGGCCTAACCCTGTCAGGGTTTAGTAGGAACAAATCATGATGTTCCTGTGGATCTTGAAACAAGAAAGGAGAGTGAGGGCGGACGCAAAACATTTATAGAGTTACTGGTCCTGGGGGGGTTGAAGGGGAGGAGCTTCAACCTCAGGTATGCTGCCATGTTGGCACCAGGAATGAGCCAGTGCAGAAGGAGGATGGGGTGGAGATGTAGGTGGAGTTATCAGTGATAGGGAGGTATGCTACTGCACAACGTACCTACTGTGCCACACAGTACAGCAGGTGTGTTGCATTACCATTTGAACAGCACCCAAATGTACCTACCAGCCCCAATGAGTTTGACCGCAATGTGTGTTACTGCAAAACCATGCGGTGCGGTGTAAAAAAAGTAGTGCATGTGGAAAAAAGAGGCACCATTAATTTCCAATGCACTTTGAAATGGATGTGTGTTTCTGCACACTAACGTTTGATGCTGTGCCAAAGAACGGTGCATGTGCTATTTTTTGGCATCAAACCACAACACATCTCAAGGTGCCATCGCCTCGCACCAACGCATGTAGTATTCCTTGTTAAGTGTTGCAGTAAAGTGCGCAACCACACCGTGTGTGTGTGTGTGTGGGGGGGGTGCTTGTCAGGTGTGCTGTACGGGGCCCTATTTAAGGAGCCTATTGTGGAACATTACAAGTTGCTTACATTAATGACTTGCTTATTAGGGCAGGTTCATACCATTTTCTGGGCCAGATCTTGACCAGTTCTGGAACGCACTGCATTGCATTTTGCCGAGTTTTTGAAGCGTTCAATTTCAGGTCTTGCTAGGGGGCCTCTGCAAGACCCACAGATAGCCAGGAAAAGAGCAGCACAATGCTTGCACATAAGAGACATGAACTTACCACAGTTGTTCGTTTCAGAGCTGCTCAAATGATCATAGCCAGGGACAACCTGGGCAGCAATGCCTCTCCACTTGTCCGTCTTACTATTATTGTTCTTATATTGCCCATGCCTCGGATCATACAGCTCTGGGCAGGCTTCCACAAGTTCTACAAAGAATTCAGTGTCCACTTCAGCCATCATGGTTCCTATCTTCACAAATCTCTCTCTCCACAGAAGCAGAAAGTCCAGGGGTGATGAGAATATCCAAACCAGGCAAAAAAAAAATGTTTTCCCCATTGCGCTGCATTCTGTTGCATTTTTGAAGCGTTTGTGTGCGTTCCGGTGCGTTCCAGACCAGACATAGACGATGCTTTAAAAGCCCCCACAGCTCATCAGTTTTGAGATACCCAAAAATACTGGCCCTAGAATTATTGCTCTCACTCCGTTGTGCGCGGGGCTAAAAACCAACATGTGTAGCGTGTTCATCGTTTTCATATGTAGGCGCACTCGACTTGTGTTTACGTAAGGACGCGCGTGCTCGCGGGGGACTTTAATTTTTTTAATTATTTTTACATTTATTTTATTTATTGTTAATTTTAAAAACTGTTATTTTTTTATCTTTACTTTGACTGCTATCACATGGGGGGGCTTACAAGCCCCCCCATGTGATAGCAGATGGTGGTGACAGGTACTCTTTAAAGGTGATGCTGGGGGTCCAAAAGACCCCCAGTGACACCTTTACACTCCAAATAAGCTATTGGAATGCAAATCGCACTTCAATAGCTTATAGCTGGGCTGCAGACGCCCAGCACTGACAGCTATGGGACTTGAAGTGATGCAATCTGCATCGCTCCCTGTCCCATCGAACGGGGAGGGCATCCGCGAACTGAGCTTTGCCCATTTCTTCTCCAGCTTCTTGTTCTCTATGGTTCTCGTGGGAATTTTTTCTGCTTATCCATATTTCAGGTATGTGAAACTCGGTTAGGGGTTTCCTCTCATTATGGTTAGGATTCGATCGCACTTCGCAGTGCATCACACCTCGCTACTTCACACACACTAGGCAGTAGGGTTGCTGTGGTGAATTTTTAGTTGTTATACGTTAGGTTTAGCAGACACACCTCCATTCACTTACGGGTCTATTCACTAAGCTGTCGAGGGCAGCCGAGTGAATGACCGACCCCAAGTGAAGTGAGCCGAACACTGTTCGGCTATTCACTTCAGGCAGCCGCTATGGGGCCCGAGGCACGGCGGAGCACGGCCACTACATCTCCCTGATGTTTTTTTCTTTATTCTGACACGGAGCGATGCCAGAATAGAAAAAAAAAAATCCTATTGAAATGCATTGCTACATTACCATTGGCTATTTCAATTTGCAATAGCCAATAGTAAACTAGCATTGTACCCGCCCTCTGCTGATGGACCTGATGGAGAACTGCAGCAGAGGGCAGTGGCCAGCTTCGGCTTTCAGCACGGCTCAGCCGAGCCAATGCATATGCGTTCTGCTCGACTGAGCCGCTCGGCCACGTTCGGGAGCTGTACGGCTATAGTGAATAGCCCGTACAGCACCCCTTCGGTTCTACTGAACCGAAGGGGTCCTGGGGCTGAAGCTAGCCGAAGCTATGGCTAGATCCTTCGGCAGCTACGTGAATAGACCCCATAGACTCACCCCAGTCGGGGTCGGGGGGACTCTGAGTGTTCCTAGATTTTGTTTTGTCACCACTTTTGTCCTTGAGTCCCCTGCTCATACGTCATACGCTGTCTTACCATACACCTACGATTGGCCATTGGACGGACGTGGTCCTGGTCCTAGTTAGTTATATGTAGCGTCTCAGGTGCATTAAGAAGAAAAAAAAGAAACTATACAGGTAAAGGGCCGTAGGACCTGTGACGGGCCTAGTCAGTTGCTAGGCTTCCATGTGCGTCCCTCAAATTAGTTAGATAACATCCGACACAGGCCTCATTCCACCCCACGTCTGTGTAATCTTCGTACGTTGTCCACAGTCTTTTGTCTGTCGAGTTTTGCTGGTGGTGGTTAATTTTTTGTTTTGCATCAGTTACATTTCTGTCTTTGTTTCAACTTATACAGGATGTCTCAAGCTTCGGATATCGAGGAGTTTGTCTCCATTCTCACCATCTCCAGCCAGGGGGTCCAAACACGACAGTGCAGCGTCCCTATGAGCTTGGACTATCCCCGTCTGACGGCTTAACTGCAGCGTCGTGGGATTCCTTTTCCGGAAACTGCCCGCAAAGCTCAACTGTTCTGCTTGTTGTTTCCTAGCTTGGCTGCTACCAGGGCGGCTACTGCCAGTGTGGAGCAGGTCTCTTTGCAGACTATGGCCACCTCCCTCACGCAAATCCACACCTTGCTGACCTCTCTCAACTCTAAGTCCCCTCACTACACACAGACTTAGACCACATCCACTACAACAGTGGCAAACTAAAGAAATCAAAAATCTCAAGAGACATAGCCGCACACTGGATTGAGTGTGGCGTAAAACTAGGTCTCTGCAAGACTTTACCCTGTATAAAGCTGCCCTCCTAAAATATAACTCCTCCCTCCATGCTTCCTAGCAGACCTTATTTTGTCACTCTCATTAACACACTCTCATCCAGCCCTCATCAGCTCTTTTCTATTTTTAACTCTCTACGATGTCCCCCACCGCCACCACCCACTAACTCACTCACTGTTCAGGACATTGCCATTCATTTCAAAAACAAAATAGATGCAATCCGAGATGAAATTCCCACTGTCCAGTCAGTCACCTTCCCCTATTCATGTACCAGGCCCACCATTACACTTGTTACTTACCTCTTTTGACCCTGTCACCACAGAGGAGGTTGCAAAGCTTCTCTCTGACACCCACCTCATCACTTGCCCCCTGGACCCTGCTCCCTCACCACTACTCCGATCACCCTCTTTGTAAAGGCACGATTGCAAACCACGGCAAACTGCGCACGCGCAAAAATCACGGCAAACTGCGCACGCGCGAAAATGCACGGGAAAGCACACAGGAAGTGATGTAGCTGTCTGTATTCCTAGGACTATGTAAGGAGGAGCCAGCCTCTCTTTCAATGCTGATGGTCTTGTCAGCTTGGTGTTTGTGTCCTGTGTTCCTGTCTTGTTTCTTAGCCTGCCTTGACTCGGATTGCCCTGGACTACTCTTCTGCTTGCTGCCAGCCCCTGACCCCGGCCTGTTCCCTGGATTTGAGATTGTCTTCCGATTATGTACTTCACCTGCCCGACCGGATTTGACCTTGGCTTACTGACCTCTCTACACTGTTGTCTCTGCGCATTGCTCGTTTCCAGTCTACGGCACTCGTGCTCCTCGTTGCCCTGCGCCCTTCTGTTCCCAACTCCAGGGGTCGCAGGACACGAAACGCAAGAGACGCCTCCCCATCTTCCAGTCTCAGCCTCAGGTACGTGATAGTACCATCAGCCGAAAAGATGTCTGAGACTGAGGGGGATGCGTTCTCTATGGAGGCCCTGTTCCAGCAACTGTCTACTCTCACTCAGACGGTTCAAGGTCTTCAGGATGGTTACTTCCAACTGGAAGGACAGGTGGGGGCATTAGTCTCTACGATCTCCACCAGGCCACCACCAAGTGATCTTGCTCCTTCACAACCAGAGGCCACTCCACCTGCAACCGCAGCTACTCCATCTTTACCAGAACCCCGGGTACCAGCACCTGAACGTTTTTCCTGAGAAAGACAAAAGTTCCGTGCGTTCAAGAATGCATGCCAACTGTATTTCAACCTTCAACCTCGCACCTTCACATCTGATCTCACTAAAGTTGGATTTGTGATATCTCTGCTGTCTGGAGAACCCCAGTCATGGGCACACCATCTGCTGGAGCAAGAAAGTTCCATCCTAACCTCATTACCTACTTTCTTTGCGGCTATGGCCCAGATGTACGATGACGCCCACAGATCCACTACCGCCGAGACAGTCCTCATTTCTCTGCAGCAGGGTCGTCGTCCTGTGGAGGACTACGTTGTGGAATTCCGCAAATGGGGTGCAGATACGCAGTGGAATGATGCAGCTCTCCGACACCAGTTCCGCCTAGGCTTGTCTGAGGTTCTCAAGGATGAGATCGCTCGTGTGGGGGTCCAGGATACAGTTGAGGTACTTATTTGTCTGGCCATTCAGTTAGACCGCAGGATTCGTGAGAGACGTCTTGAAAGATCCGGAGCCACTCGGGTCCCTTGGGCACTCCCTCGTGTAGCATTTGCTCCCTCAGCTCCTGCTCAGGAATTCTCTACTGGAATCTCCATGCCAGATCCGGAACCCATGCAACTCGGGTTGGTCCGATCTTCCTTGTCTCCCGAGGAACGACAACGACGCAAACAAAACCATCTCTGCCTCTATTGTGGGGAGGCCGGACATTTTTTGCGCTCATGCCCAGTCCGCCCTAGTAAGTGCACCCCATGCACCCGTGTGCCTGACAGCTTTTACAAGAACTGATTCGCTCACATCACTCTTCTTCTCTCTCTACAGGTTCTGGAAAGAAGTATCCAAGTACCAGCAATTATTGATTCTGGAGCATGCAGCTGCTTTATGGATAAAGACTTTGCTCTGCAACACCAAGTTCCTTTGTTGTTTAAAACTCAACCTTTGATTATCCAATTGGCCGATGGATCCAGCCCTACCTCAGGCCCCACCACATTGGAAACTTGTCCACTGTTTACCAGCATGACCAACCATCAAGAAATCATGCGTTTTGACATCATCTCCTCACCTCTGTTCCCCATGATCTTGGGCATCCCATGGCTGCAAATGCACAATCCTTCTATCGATTGGGCAAATGGATCCCTTGCATTCTCCTCTCCATACTGCACCCAACATTGCTTGTCTCCCAGACCCCTGTTAGGCTTGCCGCCTGCATCCTCGGTGTCCGAAGGCATTCCGCCGGAGTATCATGAATATCTGGATGTGTTTGACAAAAAGGGAGCCGACACATTACCACCTCATAGGCCATATGATTGCCCGGTTGAGCTTTTGCCTGGAGCCAAAATTCCTTTTGGCAGGATTTACCCCCTATTGGAACCTGAGTTGGAGACCTTACGGCTGTATGTGAACGAGAGCCTGGAAAAGGGATTTATAAGACCTTCAACATCTCCGGCGGGGGCGGGTATTTTCTTTGTCAAAAAAAAGGACCATTCCCTTCGTCCTTGCATTGACTACCGAGAATTAAATAAAATTACGATAAAGAATCGCTATCCCTTGCCCCTAGTCCCCGAGTTATTCCAACGGTTCAGGTCTGCACGGGTCTTTACCAAACTGGATCTCCGGGGCGCCTACAATCTGGTGAGAATCAGAGAAGGTGACGAATGGAAGACGGCTTTCCGGACTCGATTTGGACATTTTGAATACTTAGTTATGCCCTTCGGGCTCTGTAATGCCCCAGCCACCTTCTAACACCTAGTCAACGACATTTTCAGAGACTTTTTGGATCTATTTATGGTGGTCTATCTGGACGACATCATGATTTTCTCACCCTCCCTTGATCTACATTGGACGCATGTTCTGGAGGTATTACAGAGACTCCGAAAACTTCAATTATACGTGAAATCTGAGAAGTGCGAATTTGAAAAGGACTCTGTCCAATTCTTGGGTCTCATTATATCAACCACGGGCATTGCCATGGATCCTCAAAAGGTGTCTGCCATTCTGGACTGGCCTACCCCAATTACCCGCAAGGGTGTCCAACGCTTTGTGGGGTTTGCAAATTTCTACCGTAAATGTATCAAAAAATGTTCGGCTATCATTAGCCCCATTACGCAGCTTACCAAGCAGAACACACGTTTCCAGTGGACCCCTTCGGCCCAGATGGTCTTCGACGACCTCAAGAAACTGTTCACCTCTGCCTCAATCTTGAAGCATCCTGACCCGACACTGCCATATGTTCTTGAGGTAGATGCCTCGGAGGTTGCGGTCGGAGCTATCCTGTCCCAGCGGCAGGGAGCGAAAGCCTTACTCCACCCTGTGGCCTTTTTCTCCCGGAAACTTACCTCTGCGGAACGAAATTATGATGTGGGTGATCGTGAACTGCTGGCGATTAAGTCCGCCCTAGAAGAATGGCGTTATTTGTTGGAAGGGGCTGCTCATCCTATTTTGGTCTTTACTGATCATAAGATCTTGGAGTACCTACAGTCGGCAAAACGGCTTCGGCCACGCCAGGCGGGCGCTTTTCTTCTCCCGCTTTTCAATGCACATTACCTTCCGCCCGGGGTCCAAGAACGTCAAACCCGATGCCTTGTCCCGCATGTACCCAGAGGGGGAGGAGTCCAGTCCACCAGTGGCAGTGTTGCCAGCTCACAGTTTTCTCCTCTTGCAAGATGACTTGAAATCCCAGTTGAGACGGGCATCTTCCAGCACAACATTGCCCGCCAATCTGAAATTCCAGGAGAAGGAGGGGTTATTTTTTCTGGATGGCTTGGTGTTTATACCACCAGAGGTTCGCCTCAATGTCCTTCAGATGTGTCATGATCATCAACTGGTGGGTCACTTTGGAGTTCGCAAGACGATTGACTTGGTGCGGCGGTCCTTTTGGTGGCCGGGTTTGAGGAAGGACTGCCTATCGTATGTCCGCTCTTGTGTCATCTGTCTCCGTAACAAGACTGAACGTTGCCGATCCTGGGGCCTGTTACGGCCGCTTCCCATTCCACCCAGGCCGTGGGATATGATCGGCATGGATTTCATCGTGGACTTGCCGCCTTCTGATGGATTCACTTCCATCTTCGTGGTAGTAGATCGTCTCACCAAGATGGCATACTTCGTCCCGATGATCGGCACCCCAACCGCTTCGGATACGTCTTGTGCCTTCTTCAAGGAGATTGTGTGCCTCCACGGCCTTCACAGCAATATTGTTTCTGACTGGGGTGTCCAGTTTACCTCCAAATTCTGGCGTGAGTTATGCAAGTCTCTTGGGGTTACCAGCAACTTCTCCACAGCGTACCATCCACAGACTAATGGCCAGACAGAGCGCACCAATCAAACATTGGAACAATATCTCCGGTGCTTCCTCTCGTTTTCTCAAGACGACTGGATGTCCTTACTCCCGTTTGCAGAGTTTGCTTACAACAACTATGTTCATTCCGCCACGTCTCAATTCCCGTTCTTTGCGAACTTCGGATTTCATCCCACTTTCTTACCTACCTTCTGCTCCACTGCCCAGGTTCCAGCGGTCCAAGACCGAATGCATTTTCTGCGGTCCAACACACGAGTATTGCAAACGGCAATCGCCAAAGCTCAGCGTGACCACAAGACTTGTTATGATCGGAAACGTAGGGGCGAGCTGGATCTCCGGCCTGGGAATAGTGTGTGGCTATCTACCCTTAACTTACGGCTCTCCTGTCCCTCTAAGAAACTGGCCTCAAAATTCCTTGGTCCTTTTCGAATTCGGAGGAGAATTAACTCTGTGGCCTACGAATTGGAACTACCATCCTCTTTTAAGGTGCATCCCGTGTTCCATGTGTCCCTGCTCAAACGGCATGTTCCTAATCCCTGTCCTGGCTGTGGCCCTGGCCCGCCGGCTCCTTCTGTTGTTGACGGGGTGGAGGAGTTTGAGGTGGAGACTATAGTGGATTGCAGACGTCGTGGCGGTCATCTTCAATTTCTGGTTAAATGGAAGGGATATGGTCCTGAAGAAAACTCCTGGGAACCCGATTCCAATGTTCACGCTCAAATGCTGGTTCAAAAGTTTTTTCAGACTCATCCTCTCACAGCAGCCCGATTGGGCATCCGGAGGTTGCCCAATAGGGGGGGCACTGTAAAGGCACGATTGCAAACCGCGGAAATCGCGGCAAACTGCGCACGCGCAAAAATGCAGGGGAAAGCACACAGGAAGTGAGGTAGCTGTATTCCTAGGACTATATAAGGAGGAGCCAGCCTCTCTTTCATTGCTGATGGTCTTGTCAGCTTGGTGTTTATGTCCTGTGTTCCTGTCTTGTTTCTTAGCCTGCCTTGACTCGGATTGCCCTGGACTACTCTTCTGCCTCCTGCCAGCCCCTGACCCCGGCCTGTTCCCTGGATTTGAGATTGCCTTCTGATTTTGTACTTCGCCTGCCCGACCGGATTTGACCTTGGCTTACTGACCTCTCTACACTGTTGTCTCTGCGCAGTGCTCGTTTCCAGTCTACGGCACTCGTGCTCCTCGTTGCTCTGCGCCCTTCTGTTCCCAACTTCAGGGGTCGCAGGACACGAAACGCAAGAGACGCCTCCCCATCTTCCAGTCTCAGCCTCAGGTACGAGATACTCTTGCTCTATCCTACATTCAATTACTCGCATTTTTAATATTTCCTCCTCTACTGGCATCTTTCCTTCCCCTCTAAAACATGCACTGGTCACCCCAATACCCAAAAAACCTTCACTGGACCCCACCAACCTCAACAATCTCAGACCTATCTCCTTACTCCACTTCACCTCCAAACTCCATGAAAGCCTCATCTACAATTGCCTGAGCTTACACCTCACTGATATCAATCTCATTGATCCCTTACAGTCCGGCTTTCTCCCCCAACACTCCACTGAAACCGCCCTCCTAAAACTCGCTAATGACTTACTAACAGCTAAAAACAATGGCCACTACTCCTTACTCTATTAGACCTCTCTGCTGCTTTTGACACAGTTGACCACCCACTGCTCCTCAAAAGACTTCACTCACGAGCGCAGCGAGAAGACATGGCTGTTAGCTATGTCTGCTGCGCACCACCCTGGCAACGATACTCTCCCGACCGACTAAATTTCCTAATACTTCCCGATCTGACTGGCCACCATGAATCGCTCGGGAAAACAAAGATCGAATCCAGACTGGAAAACGCCTACCGTTACTCCCAAGATCGCGTCGGTGGTGACTAATTGTAACGATCGCGGCTTGCGTTCCTCGGTGGAACGCAGCCGCAAGGCGGAAGTGCTTACGATCGTGGCTTGCGTTCCACAGTGGAGCACATGCCGCAAGGCGGAAGTGGATTTGCCGATTCATTCCAGCGTGGAACGCATCGGCTCCCTAGCGTCAGTGGCTCCTCTCTGTCCACTCCCCATAAATAGCCAGAAGCCAGATCATTAAGGCGTTCTACTATTCTCATGTGAACGCCAGCTGACAGCCTGCTCCCTGCTGCTGGACACTAGGAACCTATGACTGAGAGGATCCCTTTTCTGTTCAAGGACTACAAATAGCAAGTATCTGTGTTGACTACTAAGAGTTATCTGCATGTGCTTACTATTGGGACTCTCTGTATCTTGCAATTGTATTACGGACTGCCTTTTCTACTACTTGACTCACACCTCTTAAAGGGGAAGTAGATCTGTTATCTCATCTTGCCTAAATGTTCATTATTGTTGCAACCTTGGTATGCTGTAATACTTTGTGGCAATAGTCTGCTACCACGCTGTTATACAACCGTGCCTAAACATTCATAATTGGTTCACCCTGTTATATGCAGTGAAATCTTGGGTCAATAGTGTGCTACCCCATTTTTCCTTTTATTTGCGGCATATGATGGTAGGGCTCCAAACTCTCCGCTTCAGACACTGAGAGTGACGCCTGGAGCTTGACCCTGAAGCCGTACCCTAGGAAGAGACCCCCTGTAGTGATAGCCTTCGCAGCTGAGATTCATACCAAATTGCCAAGGCATTACACTAATAGAGATGCGACACGTACGTCTGATGACACTGACGGCATAGGTGACAGCCAGGCTCTATTCTTGCCAGATGCAAGTGCTTCACCCACAATTCCATCAGATGCTTTAATAACCAGCATCAGATCTTTAGTAAGGGAAGAACCTAGAATGGTGACTGAGAAACTTTCTTCTGATCTTCTGAAAGAAATAAGTGACATAGGAGGCCGCACAACCAAACTAGAAGGCCTCATAGAAAGTTCTTCCATTAAAATGGAGGACTCAGAAAACAGAAACCGTAGAAGTAATTTACGTATTCGCGGTATACCGGAGCGCATTACGGATTTACTCAGCACGGTAACAACATTGTTTCAAGCGTTAGTACCTACAATTCCAATAGATTGTCTAGAATTTGATAGATAGAAATAGGCAAGAGGTCTAATGATACTCCTCCTCGAGACATTATAGTAAAACTTCATTATTTTAAGACAAAGGAGGCCCTTCTGACAGCGTCTCGGGCTAAACCTAGCCTATCATTTCAAAGTGTAACATAGCAACTATTTGCAGACATTTCCCAAATTACTATACTTAAAAGAAGGGTACTAAAACTGTTTTTACAAATCTTACAAAATACCAACGTCAATTATCACTGGGGTTTCCCCTTTAAATTGCTATTTACATGGAAGAACGTTCACTTTCAAGCAACTAACCCCTGTGAACTTAGTGCTATTTTCCGAGAAATTAAACTTCGAACTTCCACACCTTGTCTCACAAACCCCAAAAACCTCCATTCCCTCGGGATCGACCCCACAACTGCATCTGAATTCGAAACGCCCTGACCGGAGATCTTCTCATCGCTTAAAAACTCTTCAATTCCTGCAGTCTCAACAATTTCACTCATCCACAGATGGATGACTACCATCCAACTAATATTCAACGGTGCTCGTCTGATTCCAGGGTCTGGATTTAGGAGTCCAGAATTGGACCTTACTACTCTTTAATAGTAAAAATATTTGTAGGTGTATATACAGTATATACGTATATATACACACATATGGGTCAATTTTTTAATGTCCTTTTTATAAACCATTAGTATAGACGTTTATACTTGCAGGTAATTTAGATATTTATATTATTATTATTATATTATTTATTATGTCTTTATTCTTTTTTAATTTATATATTTATTATTTTATTTTTTTATTATACAGCCTGTTAACTCACTAACTTAACCATACCTGGAATTGTTCTGGATATTATTGTACGCTCATCCGCACAGAAATCCGCTGCGCTAAAAAGCACAGTTCTCAGCTCTTTTATATAATATGATGGAGCGCGTTCTCACATTGGATGCTAAGTAAGTCCTGCCTGGTGCAGGGAGCGCCGTTTATTTATAGGGCAAAAAAAGATAACAGCAGGAAAAGATGGCCACAGCAGCCAATCATTTCCTCAATACATTTACATAACACAGAGTCAGCCAATGAGACACATGTTTACATTTGAATAGACAATAGAAAGGGGATTATATGTTTGTGAACGTGCAGCACAATGTGCACAGTCTCCCGCTGCAATTTCATGCGAACCCCGTGAACACCAGTTAACAGTGAAAACCGTGTGTAGCGGAGTTCGCACCAGAAGACTACACAAAGGAATCAGCATGTTAACTGTGAACGCTGCTCTGATCAGACTCGTGCATATACTCCTGCCGTTACCACTGGTGCAAATTCTATTCAGCAAGGTTCAGTGAACAATGCCTAATAGAACTATATTACTATTCCCATGAATGTGAGTTTATCTGCAGGGAAAACGCCATATTATTTCCAATGTGTTGATCAGACACACCAAAAAGACACGAGCGCATGTTCCTTCATAAAGGCAGGTATGTATCCAAATGATACCGTGTCCTCAAAGAAAATACATCCCCGCCAAGCGAATAAATCTGCACATTACACAGGGGTCCTCGTTGGTGTCCATACACTTGCGAAGAGGACACCGCTCCGCAATGCACATTAATATTCCCCGGCCAACAGCCCAGCGCATAGACCATTCGCCAGCGGAGATCTCTGCGCACAGCGGCCACATCTCCACGTCCAGAGGAAGATATCCACTCCAATGGTTTATCCTCAGTGCTGATTAACCCCAGCTATGCTCCATAGAGCATAACTTGGTAAACCTGACACAGAGACATGATGACAATATTCACATACACAATCTACTAAAAACACATCCTAACAAAAACGTCCACGAGGAGGATTGGGCGGAGGAGGAGGAGGAGGAGGAGGATTGGGCGGACGAGGAGGATTGGGCAGAGGAGGAGGATGAGGAGGAGGATTGGGCGGATGAGGAGGAGGATTGGGCGGAGGAGGAGGAGGTTTTTCATGACCCAAAAATCCAATTATGGTCAACGTGCCAAATTTTTTCCAGCCCGTAACGGGCTCATATCAAGTTGGTGGTTTCTTGCTTGATGTCCCACTCTCCGGACGGCGAAAGAGGCGCCAGAACATCGCTTGAATTGCCTGCATTCCCACCTGTCGAAGGAGAAATTTTTCATGACCAAAAAATTTAATTATGGTCAACGTGCCAAATGTTTCCCAGCCCGGAACGGGCTACTACCAAGTCGGTTGCGTCTGGCTTGATGCCCCCACTCTCCGGACGGCGAAAGAGGCGCCAGAACATCGGTGGAATTGCCTGCATTCCCACCTCTGTCGAAGGAGAAATTTTTCATGACCAAAAAATCCAATTATGGTCAACGTGCAAAATGTTTCCCAGCCTGGAACGGGCTACTACCAATTTTTGCGTTAAATCTTTCAGAAAATTTGCAGCCTGATGAAAGTGATTGCCTTCGCAAGGCTAGTTAACTGAACCATGACAGCTTTGCTTTGCAGACCGTGGTTTCAAATGCTTTATGTTATAGCAAACAACTTAAACGTCATCTTCCGGATTAATAGCTATGTTGTTATACATGTACATAAATTACATCCCCAAAAATACATAAAACTGGCAATTGTTTCCTTTAAGGAAATAATTTGCACAAATTATGGAGTACTGCTCTTTGGACGTGAGAGAGAGAGAAAAATATCCGATTGGCTGTGTAAAATAAACATAATACAAGTCAATAGTGTTCGAAAGTTCCGAAATCCAAGTAATTTGCCATAACAGTTGTATGGGGTTCCGTGGAGTGCTCTGGCCGATAGAAATCATTCTATGACAAATAAAACATTTTTTTAAAGGAGCTGTGATTTTAACCTCACTTATAGGGTAACAATAATGATGAACGGATCCATCAAATTTCTTGCTTGTAGTGTCCTCTTAAACTAAATATGAAGTGGCAGATCTGTACTAGTATGTAATGTATTAAACCTGCTGCAACAAAACCGACATTTCTTTAAAAAAATTAAAAAAGAAAAACATTTTCACCTAAAGTTTTCAGTTACCCCTCCTATACAATACCATACGCTTCAGGTTTGCTTGGAATGTTAGCAGGCCAGGGAGCAATGTTTCTAAAAAAAATTTGTGTGGGGTTTCACAGAAAAGAAAGTCATAGCAGGACTTAAGGCCTGGTAAGATAACTGAGGAGGGACCCCATGTACACCAAAAAAAAAAAAGGGTGCATGGTTCCACATTAAAGTCATAACAGGCCGTTAAGGTCTGGTATTAATTTGAATGAAGAACCCCACCCCCCAAATGCGTAGGAAAAAAATTGTTTCACCCATAACATAAAATAAATACCATACCATTGATCTGAGCATAGGCTGACAGTGAAGTAAAAGGCATGGATGAGCGAGCGCACTAAATCCCCCTCCCCCCCGTCCCTCCAACACCAGGCCACATGCCTTCAGCATGTGGCCTGGTGTTCAGGTTATGTTGACGAGGGGCAAGGGCCTCGTCAACATAACCCTGGGGGCAAGGGAATTGTCAACATAACCCATTCACTAAAGTGTCAAAGAAAATATTTCTTACAAAGTACAGGTCAAAAATGTTTGTAGCAGAAAAAACAAAAACAAAAAATTGTTTTCAACAGTCAGTAAAGAAAGCACTAAGAAAATTGATCTGCCAACGTAATCCATGTTTAATGACGACATGCAGCGTTTTCAACAGCAACGAGTGAATAACAACTTAAAACTATAACAATAAAAAAGGAAATTGAATAAAACGCTGGTGGTGATTTGGGAACAGTTCATTTTAAGTTCAACCCAAATTTGTGGCGAGCTAATAATATAACAGTAAACATGCACTACAATAAAACATGTACAAATGAAACCAATGTGAGTATTTCAGCAAATGACGCATTCTCAAAATCGCTCACAACTGTAACAAAACAAGGGAAAAAATACAAACATACAACATACTGCTGATTGCCAACTAAAATTATGTGATAGACTAGACTTTAAAATCAAATGATTCAACTTTGTATTTTACCTGACGTTTCGTATTCGACCTCGGATCGTGTCCTGTTCAAACGGATGCACGCTCGCTAACGGTCGAGCTTTCGCAAAAGACAACTATGAAGGCTTTCAGTGATACTTATATATATGATAGGAACTTTTCAATGAAAAGTTAAAGCGTTTCATTTGGTTTCGGTTTCGTCCGTGGGTTCGCACGTTCGTGTGCGCGCACGACCGTGCGTAACCATTGCATCCTGTCTTAGTGTCAACACAGCAACATCACAGAGACAAGCAGATTTGTATATTGTACAAAAATACAAATATTAAATAATGTCTCAGTCGGAGGGATCATCAAGTTCCACGCCGGGAACACCCGAGACCCCAAGAAAGAAGCGCGCCACCAATATGTCCTACGATGAGATGCTGCAGCTGGTGCGCATCTTTGATGCCCGGGACTACAACTGCCTTAAGGGCAGCTCCGGGAAAAGGGCCAATGACCGAAAGGACCACATCCTGGGAAAGGTTTGCGCCACCCTCCTAACAAAGTTTGGACAGGACAGGAGCAAGGACCAGGTCCGTAAGAGATGGTCTGACATGAATAAACGTGAAGAGGACCAATTAAAAATAATCCGGCGTGTCATTGCCAAACGTAAGTGGCCTGTGCTTGCGTGTGCTTTATATGCACAGAAATTACGTTGATAGATCTTGTCCTTTTTTCACGCAATGTGTGGAGGCTTGGGGTTCAGGACTCATACATGCATTTTTTCATACTTCCTCCTTTTTTGTGATTTTAATTCTTTGTTAACATTATTA
>NW_017307265.1:657461-658796 GCF_000935625.1 Nanorana parkeri | reverse complement strand
CTTGCAAAAATCAATAAAAATTATCTATAAAAAAAAAAATAACGGATGAGTCAATTCGGGTAAAGGGGGATCATATAGGAGTCATTTCTTGCTGTACACCCAGCTTGATGAATTCTTTTTTCACATGTCCTAAAAGCTTTTCCCTTCAGCCCAACATTCACTATACCTTATATTTCCACTTTGCTTCTGTTTTGATTTTATTCTGTTCCCGCATTTCAAATTTTTCCACATCATTGTTCTGCTTAGCCGTCTCCTCCTTGTTAGGGGTATTTATCTCCTCCTTGGGGGCCTGGAGAAAAATACATGAACAGAAGTGTTGGCTTTGTTTCTGCAATATATACTTAATACTAAAAAATAAAAAATGTCATGACATAAAAGCATATAGTCTCAGCATGTTAATGTCACTCCAAAAGTTGTTTCAATCTTTCCAAAACTGCAGCTTTCATTAAAATAATAGAAAGGGATCTTGCTATGAAGGTCCTTGTTCAGGCACTTCCTGTTGTGCTCCTCCATTGTCACATGGGGACTACAAGTGGCTGTGCCGACGCTTATAGCACAGACACGTTCCCCCATTGTAGCTATCATAAAGCCAATCCAGAACAATGATGTGCAGTTAATCCTGGATTGCAGGTAGACAGAAAGTGACTGAAAACAACTGGATGAGATCAGCAGCACTGAGGTGCAAAAAAGGATGAAAAGGGTGAATATAGTAAATTATGAAAAATTGGCAGGGCTTGAAAAATTTGGCGGTGTCTCACCAGTCAGTAAGCCAATCCAGAACAATGATGTGCAGTTAATCCTGGATTGCAGGTAGACAGAAAGTGACTGAAAACAACTGGATGAGATCAGCAGCACTGAGGTGCAAAAAAGGATGAAAAGGGTGAATATAGTAAATTATGAAAAATTGGCAGGGCTTGAAAAATTTGGCGGTGTCTCACCAGTCAGTCAAAAATGTCACCAGTCAGCATGACCTGACTATAGCCTTGCAATATATGTTAAAAAATTTTGGGGACAGATAGAGGTTTCTTTTGTGACCCCACGGGGGGGTTATTTTTTTTTACTATATAATGAAAAAAGTACCATAAATATATAAAAAAAAAGTTTCCCTATGTTATAAAACATTTATTGTTACCCATATTTTTAGTACAACATAAAAGTCGGGGTCACGTCGGGTAAATAGACACCAAACATGTCAAGCCTTAAAACTGCGTGCGCAAAAAACGCCCATACGCGACGATTAAAATGCTTTTACTGCTCATCACTTTAGTGTTATCAGTGATTAATGGCTCTAGAATTATTGCTCTCATTGCGACATTTGCAGCGATATGTAACATG
>NW_017307265.1:566736-656324 GCF_000935625.1 Nanorana parkeri | reverse complement strand
AGGGGGTATACAGGGAGGGAGAGAGGATATACAGGGTGGGGGAGAGAGAGGGTATACAGAGAAAAATACACAGAGAGGATATAATGTAAAAGAAGATGGACAGAGGGAGACTTACTGGGGAAAAAACGTGTGATCTGCTTGCAGCCTCCTTCTCACTGTATAGCAGCTCCGCCCACTATTTCCTGCTTCCTGGTCACATGTTTCCTGTGACATCACAGGGCAAATGCTGCTACCGAGATCAAAGGGAGTTCGTATACTGAACTCTCTTTGATCTCCTGTCACAGAGCCGTGCCGGTCCCGGCCGCATCGGGCACAGCGGATCTGGGGACCGAACACGGCAGTGACAGATGCTGATACAAGTGATCGAGCGTCTATAGAGACGCTCGATCGCTTGACTGTGTTAAGCTCCCGGCCGGCCGTGTAATTACAACGGCCGGCCGGGAAGCAGCTCGTCGGGCTCCACTGTCTGCTCGTCACAGACGAGTGGATTTTTCGAGCCCTGAAAATTGGCATTTGTTTATTAGTTTGTGGATTTGTGGAGATGAGCGTAGCTGTCAAACAGGCTTTTACTGTCTAACATAGTGCAGCTCAAATGCTGTTTTTGCATTTTGCATTCAAATGCAAAAGCAGCATTTGACCTGCTTTGTCTGCAATGTAGATGCATCTCCAATAGGATACGCTGCATCCAGAGAAATGCAATATAAACAGGTCAAATGCAGCCTCAGAACTGCAGTTCACACTGTACCATTGAAGTAAATGGGAATCTAGTGACCTGCATCAACTGTTTCAAGGTAATCATAATCAGACACGCTCTAGATAGCCAAAAACCTTGCCATGCAAGAGGGTGCTGCAGTTACAAAGCAACGGATGGCAGCTTTGCATTGTAGTCCAATAAATCAAAAATGGTGTCCTCAACAAACCAAGATGAGGAGCCTTTTATTAGTCACATAAAGCAACAGCAATGTTTCAGAACCATTGATATTCTCCTTGCTCAGGCAACTGTGATGACTTCCTAATGAGGAAGTCCATGTAGAATCCATTAAGGTTTGGCATCTTGGTCTGGTTTCTCAGGATAATTCGCAGGTCGCTCTCTGGTACACCAAAGTCTCTAAGAGCTCTTGAAACATCATCTTACATATGCAGGAAAAGAGAACCACACAAATGTTGAAATCCATGTAGAGTTTAATAATATTGTCCATAAAGTCTCCACCACCTTTCAGGCATTTACAGGGCTTCCTTCATCAGAGCAATCTAGATCACTCTATAGGCTGTAATTGCTGCTTTGATTTCAATACTTTCAAAGCCCCTGACCCAGAACATGTAGTTATAAAGAATTCTGACTTTTTTGACTTTCAATTTCTGCATGCTTGTTATGGGTTTGTGCAGGTATAATGAAGCCAGGCAACTAGCATTTTTAGAAGAAAGTCCGCAATGGCAGCTTCAAATATACTAAAACCTCTATCTAATAATGAAATGATATGTACTTACCGTTCCCTTCTTTGGTGTGTCAACTTTAATCAAAGCATCCTTAGTGTGGGCCTCAAGAACATCGAGGTCTGGAGTGGTTGGTTGTGATATTGGTGAGTCTTTCACCTTCTTTGCCTTCTTTTTACCTCCCTCCTTATTTTTAGAAGGTTTGGGAGGTTTGGGTGGTTTTGGAGTTTTGGGTAGTTTGGCACTTTTAGGAGGTTTTGCCTCTTTAGGGGGTTTAGGCGGTTTTGGGGGCTTTGACAGTTTTTCACTCTTATTAGTCTTTTTTTTCGTAATTTTTTCTATAGGCGGTGGACTTTCGGGCACCGGCGAGGGAGGTTCTTCTTTCTCGATTTTCTCCACAACATTGTTGCCTTCTGGGATGGTGTTGGCACTAATGTCTGTCTTGGTAACTTTTGATGCATTCTAGGTTTAAAAACAAACAAAAAAAAGATCATGTTAAAATGTAGTTTAATTATGTTAGATAATGGAGCAGGGAAGTCACTCCTCCTCCTACTCCCTCCAAAGGGCTCTGCCAGAGGCTTCAATGAGAGACAGAATATGGGAATCTTGAAACCCTTTGACATGTGTTAAATGTCATGTTTGTAAAACAAATTTTATATATATACAGGGCTTGAAAAATCCACTCGTCTGCGACGAGAGGACAGTGGAGCCTAACGAGCAGCTTCCCAGCCGACCATAATTACACGGCCGGCCGGGAGCTTTACATTCAAGCGATCGAGCGTCTCTCAATACAAAAATTAAAGAATCATAAAAAAAGTAAAGAAGCATAAAAAAATGAAAAAAGAAAAAAACATTTTTAAGTCCCCGCCCCCCACATACACACGCATATATGCGTCGGGTGCGCCTACACGCGAAAACGACGATTACGCCTATTGTGCCGCACATGTTACATATAGCCGCATTTTAATCATTGCCTATGGGCGTTTTTCACGACTTTGCGGGCGCACGCAATTTTAAGGCTTGACATGTTTGGTGTCTATTTACCCGACGTGACCCCGACTTTTATGTTTTACTAAAAATATGGGTAAAAAATAATAACACCCCCGCCCCCCCAACCACCACCAGTGGTGATAATATACCTCCAAAATAAAGCTCTATCTGTCCCCATAAAATTTTAACATAAATTGCAAGGCTATAGTCCGGTAATGCTGACTGGTGGAATTTTTGACTGACTGTTGAGACACCATCAAATTAGATTCTGCGAAAGAAGAAACTCATCCAGAAGTTTCTTGAATTTATTAATGTTATCAGCAGATACCACCGCCTGTGGGAGGGAACTCCAAATTTTCACTACTCTCACAGTGAAATACCCCCTAAGAATTCTAAGATTGAACCCTCTCTCTTCTAACCTCTTGTTATGTCCCCGGGTTCTCAATACAGTTTTCGGATTAAACAGTTTGTGTCTAAAAGTGTGATCCCCATTGATGATTTTGAAGACTGCAATAAGATCCCCTCTCAATTGCCTCTTTTCTAAGGTGAATAAGATTAGATTTTGAATGTGGGCTTCATTTTGAATGCAGGCTTCACATATACTTCTTTATGGTAGAGGTTATTATTAAAGAAGTGAAAGGTTAAAGATTTCAATACCATTCATCCAATGCATCTAAGTGAAGATTTAGATTTATTTTATAAGTGGAGGAATGGGTTAATCTGTCCGTCTTTAACTTTACAGGTGAAACCGCTTTAACAAAGGAAGGTGAAGAGTTGTTGAGTCAATGCAATGAAAAGACTGATGTGAGAATCATCTAATAAAAGAGAGGGTTAAAAGAATTAAATCAAGTCATATGCGGCGGTGATAGTATATAATTGTATGAGTATCATATGTTTGTTTATACTGAATTGTGTGGCTTTACTAAGGGTCATGCGTGACCCAAAACTGCTGCCATTTTGAAAAAGTGACAATATCGTGATTAAATGAATACATGGAGATCTGATGCTGCAATATATCATTCACTCATTTTAAAACTTATAAAGGTTAGAAAAATGCAAAAGTATCAGTCAACTCATCAACTTCCAGAGTGACTGTCAGGAATGGCGTTTTGATGCTTCATAATTCTTCCATTAGGTTTTGGGTCCATTATCTTAGAACCTTTATAAAGGCACAGGCTAAGGATCCTGGAAGTCACTTGGACAAGGACACGCTTCTTTCACCTCAGCTATTCCACTGATTTGCACTTGATCATTTGGACTGAAGCTGCCCTTTTACCAATGAGGACTATGGTCCATTGCTTTACAGAAAGTATGTCTAAAATAAAGTGGAACTTCAGACACACATCTACATAGACAGTTGAAATATGTATGTTTACTGTTTTAACTGACAAAGAATTTGTTATTCTCTACAGAGCTTCTTCTTGTCATTCTATGTAACACCCTTGCTAATCAGTAAGATCACTATAAAACTTTCTGCTTTATTATTACTGTTTCCTGGGTCTGCTTTACTTCTAGCAGGATCAGCGCCCTGATCACTGGATGATTCTGATTGACTGTCCAATAAGAAAGATGGAGGCAAGAAATGTGACACAGGAAGATGACTTGCTTAATTAGGAACGAGTCACCTGTCTGTCTGTAAAGTGTGGAAAATGAGTGTAGATCAAAAGATGGGATTTACAGATTTACAAATCCTTTCCCAGTTAAAACAATATACATGTACACATCTCTGCTGCGTATTTAAATCATTGTGTGGATTGTATTGGTTTTAACACAATGCAAGTTAAAATAATAATTTCTTCAGAAAACGTAGCTCATTTCCATCTGGTATGCCTAGATATGCTCTTAACTAAGAGACCCATTCTTCTTTCCCTAGACTGTGTTGACATTTTCATATGGTATAGAGCAGTGAGATACTAGACCTAGCAGAATATTAATGTACCGTATTTTGCGTTCCATAAGATGCACCGGACCATAGGACGCAGGGAGGTCCGGCGCGCCTTATGGAGCACTCGACAGACCGTAGCTTCTGTCACAGCTTCTGTGACAGAAGCTGTGACAGAAGCTGCAGTTAGTGACCGCTGAGACAGGTGGCGCTGTGATTACAGCGCCACGGTCTCAGTGATCGCACAGAGCAGACGAAGAACGTCCGTTCTACGTCTGATCTATGGTGATCTCGATCGTCGCCGCCGCTGCTCGGTTTTAATACAAGTGATCTAATCAGATCACTTGTATTAAACGAGCAGTGGCTACTACTGTACATTTAGCTCTGCTTAAGCAGGGCTAAATGTACAAAAAACTACTCACCCGGTGGCCGAAACTGCATGTCTCGGGCGTCGGGATTCGCTCCATAAGACGCAGGCACATTTTCCCCCTCCTTTTGGGGAAACAAAAAGTGCGTCTTATGGAAACGAAAAATACGGTACATGTGTCCATACTTAAAGAAGAACTTTATATGAAATCTCAACACCTGCAGTGGGGCTACCCCCACACTGCAAGGGTTAAGTTCTTGTTTTGTATAGGGAGCTAAAATAACAAAGATATACTCACCCGAATATCGGACCCAGCTGGCTGCTAGGCTGGTCTCTGCAGCATTGCTCCCCCTTTGTACTAGCAGTCTAAAGTGCTGTGAATCATCACGTCCAATACAGTGTATTGGATGTGAGTACGCCAAGGGACATTCCATTGCGGCAGTGGAGGGGCTTGGGGTTTAAAAAGGAGTTGCGCTAATATCGTGCAACATAAAAATGTGAAACTGCCACCATTGTATTCTATAGGGTCTTGGCTTTCAGAACATATAAAATGTTTGGGGGTTTTAAGTAATTTTCAGGCCTAAAAATGTGGATTACAACATGTAAACAAAAAAATGAAAAAGAAAAAAAAAAGGCCTCGGTCATAAAGGGGTTAAATGAAATATTTACACAACCTAAACCAACCCCGGCTGCGCTTTTGTTTCTTAGGTTGTCATGGAACTTGTCTAACACACACCCAGACTTAGAATAACCATAAAATTGAAAACTATCTATGATTACAACCATTTTTACCAAAATATAAACGGCTCTAAACTGGGCAAAACAATGGCTCATGTTACAGCATGGAACATAAGGCACTTGTACTGCTTTCACCCCTGCTGCTATGTTTGATCCGCAGTGGAAATACCCAGAACCTCAACGTATGGATAGACACTCTTCCTATCTCCCCACAATGCAGCACTTGGTTCCTAAGTAGCTAATCCCCAGGTCTGAGAATTTTCATGTTGGGTGAGGGAAATGGATACAACCCCTATGTAAGTTTTAAAGTGCCACTTAACTCAGGAGTTAAACATTAAAAATGCATTCAGGTACCTTAACTATCAACAAAAATGTAACGTATTTGTGTATTATTCGGCTGTAGATCCTCAAATCATCTTTGAATTGGTGCTGACACTGTCCTTCCTTCTGGAGGGTGGCTACTTTTGTTCCCCATGGTCCTGTGTGTATTGTAAAGTAGTCACCGCTCCAAGCTTACGCCTATAATGGACTACAATCTCAATACACATTAGTAAACTAAACATAAGATTGTAGTCCATCACAGGAGCGAGCTGTAAGTGGTGTCTACCTTACAACACACACAGGGACCATGGGGAACAAACGTAGCCACCCTCCAGAAGGAAGAACAGTGTCAGCACAAGTTCAAAGATGATTTGAGGATCTACAGCTGAGTGATACACAAATAAGATACATTTTTGTTAAAAGTTAAAGCGGACCATTACCTCCTTTCACTAAAAATCACGCTGATGTAAAATCATCTTACATTCATTAGTTAGATAAACATGTTTTTCATTTACTTTAATTTACTTACAAATAGAGTTCATCTATTTCCTGTTCCAGTTCAGGCACAAATTATGTAATGTGCCCAAGTGTTGCATCTTGGGAAGGTTACATAAGCAGATCATTGCTGGGAAATCTTATCTGTAATCTCATGAGATCTCAGAGAAAGGCATTTTCCTCCCCTGAGATAATGTGCATGGTCACATGTCCTAGCTACATGTGCCAGAGTTCCAGAAAGTAATAGGAGAGCTAGTAACCTGCCCTTAGTAAACATGGCGAGTGCCAGAAGACTGGGGAGGAAAAGAGAAATAAGGTATGCAAAGAATACAAAGCCTGCAATTATCTAGAAGTATGTGTTTGTAGATTGTCATTACTAAACATTTCTAAAGGTGCAGAGCCAAAGGAAATCTCACCGCTCCAATTACTTAGCCACGATCAGGACTCCCAGGTGCTGGTCCAAAAGGTGCGTCTCAACCTTGGAATGTAGTAGTATACGAACAGACCGCACTATCCAGAGAATTCCAATACTGCAGACTTTATTGAAATTCACAGCAAATCCAGTATAACAGTGAATAAAAGTGGATAAAGCAACAAATGCCAGCACTGCACACCCCCGACCAGCTACAACCTCTCACATGTTTCACCCGTAGGCTTATTCATAGATTTGTAGCTGGTTGGGGGTGTGCAGTGCTGGCATTTGTTGCGTTATACACTTTTATTCACTGTTATACTGGATTTGCCAAGAATTTCAATAAAGTCTGCAGTATTAGAATTCTCTGGATCGTGCGGTCTGTTCGTATACTACTACATTTCTAAAGGTGTGTTTGTTGTTATTTTGAAGATATGAGTAAAGTTCCTCTTTAAGGTACTTGAATGCATTTTTAGGATTTAACTCCTGAGTTAAGTGTCACTTAAAATTCCCTCAGCAACTAACAATTTACACTGGAATATCGGGCAGGCCAGCAGTGGATTGGAGTGGTAGAGAAGCATGGGGAATTACATACTGTACCTTTTGCTCCATATATAAAAAGAACCCGTTACATTATCTAGTATGTGCAAAGTACAGGAACAGAAACAAAAAGCCGACCTCAGTTAACCGTATTTCTTTGGCGAGGTCCTTGATGAGCTGTGATGGCTTGAAATGTTCAGGAAGTTCATCTTCATGTTCTAGGAGAGCCTGGCAATACATTTAACGTTTAAAAAAAAAAAAAAACACAGCTTAAGATCACAGGCAAACAAAATCATTCAAGCTAGAGATATGAAGGGGATCTTCTACAACTACATTGTGCTAAAAAATCACTAGCAATTGATCGCTAAGCGTGTGGATGAAATAGCTTCCTATGATGTACACTAGACAAGAAACAAGCATAGTGCAGTAAACTACAGCACCCAGCCATCAATACTATTTCATGGTTCTGAAAAATTAATGCAGGTACATTGTGTTTGAGCAAAGTCTTTCCTGCAATTGTAATAATATTCAAACGTACATATGGGATAACACAGTGCTTGAAAATAACATTAACTTCAATCCTTACATGTTTTTTAGTCCATGATCTAAAGGCTCCATTCAGTATTTTGGCCCCTACGACAAGATGTGGTACTGGCTGCTTCCCCGCCTTATGTAATGCTAAAGTAAAAAATACTCATTGTTAATGCAAAAATGTCAGTCATGCAGGGAAGTCCATTTTATAAAGATACAATACAAATTAGAAAACTAAACATGAGATTGTAGTCCATCACGGGAGCGAGCTGTAAGTGGTGTCTACTTTACAACACACACAGGGACCATGGGGAACAAAAGTAGCCACCATCTCTGAATTCAGAGAGGATTTGAGGCTCTACAGCTGAGTGATACACAAATGAGATACATTTTTGTTAATAGTTCAAGTGGACCATTAAGGCCTCATTAAAACAACTAACAGCCAGCCCATACAGATCCGCGCTGCGTGCACAGCCCTATTGGGCCGCTCCCGGGAAGGACAGGTGCTGCGTGTGATTTGTGCTCGGACACAGACAGGATCCATCCTGTCTGCGTACGAGTATGGACACCCTCACGGACGCGCAGTTAGGGTGAGCGTACGGCGGCATACTCCCATAGAGAAGAACAGGCTGCTGCGTGCAATCACACGCAGCACCTGTCCTTCCCGGGAGCGACCCGATACGGCCGTGCAGGCAGCACGGATCTGTACGGGCCGGCTGTTAGTCGTGTGAATGAGGACTAACTATTAAAGTTTATTTTAAAATAAAGAGTATTTTTATTCTGATTTGTAACCACAATTCAATCCCAACTTTAGATATCAGCCTTAATGACAGACAGTAATTGAAAGAAAAGACCATAAATATTCTACAAGGAATGGGTACATCCCCTGTTATTTTTCTTTTTTGCTGTTTGTGTCCCACTGGGGGACCTTTCCTTCATGTCCTGCTAAAGAAACATGACAGGAAGTGAGAAGAAATCCATAAAGCTGACCAAACACTAATAGATTCCTTTATTTCAGACTGCAGGTTGGACAAAAGAAATTGGATAGATTCTTCCATCCACACTCAACAGTGTGAATGGAGGAAAGCATAACTGAGTTGGACCTTATAACTTAATGCATGTGTACCTGGGCTCTCACAAGCAGGCTTAGGGCACACTTAGTCACACGAAGGATCATGTCTCTGCTGACTACTTGCCAGCATTATGTTTGCTAACAAACTGCGTATTTGTTTTAACGGACTCGCTCCCTTGCTAGCCAGACCAATGAGATGCTGGCTAGCAAGGGAGATTAGGGAGCATTTGGGGCCAGCAAGTGAGCAATCCCATAGAGGTAAGTGGCAGGCTCTCATGAGTGATTTTGCTGCTGCCGATGTGTTGCCAGCTCGTGTGACAGCAGCTTTACTCAGTGACACATAGAGCAAATTGCACTACCCCACAGTAACCAATGGGAATTCATTGTTTAATGTTTCTATTTCAGACTGCATGTTATGAGTTGTTGCACTTGAGATATGCTTTGCATAAGCCAGGGACGTTAACAGGGCTGGATTTGTCACAAGGCCAACCAAGGCCCAGCCTCTGGGCAGCAGGGAGTACAAGGGCAGCAGGGGTGTGGGATTCCTATCTCCCGACACCTGCGACATTCAGTTCCGGGCGCCGGGCGGGTAGTTGTTTACTACATTTAGACTTGCTTTGGACAAGCAGAGTTAAATGTACAGCTGGGAAGCTGCCGCTTGTTTTGTACAAGTGATCTCGGCCTGCAGGTCTGCTATTCTCCATGGGGGGGGAAGGGGTTTGGCGGGGAGGGGGGCGCATTGAGTAAATCCGGCCATGGACGTGCAGTAAGGTCGGAGCTAGGTGATGCATCCCCCCTGCCCCACACCTCTTAAAAGTAAAACTGAAAGAAATCCCAAAGTCTGGGTCATCACCAGAACAGAAGCAACTTGGGACAGTAGTTCTGGTGACCCTGGTAACTACCACTTTGGAAGGATTTCCTCTCACTTCTTGTTGTGGCTATCAGACCACATGGGACACACATAGCAAAAAAAAAAAAGCTTTACCCCCTTACTCTATCCAAAACTAAAAGAAAATCATCACTTTACAAAGAACAGAGCTCAGGCTGAAGCGTATAGAAGGTGTATTCTTTACAGATAAACCAGCCTGCACTTCCAAACTATTAAAGTTTGAGTTGTATATATATTATTCACTTTTTGCTAAAATGATCCCAAAATCAGAACCCTCTGTGCAGACAAAGCCCCATGTGTACAAGGAATTAAGTACATGGCATACAAAAGGTAATCAATATATTTATGCCACCTGATGTCCTGAAAAATAAATCAAATGCATTTCGCAAACAAGGATTTCCTTTCAGAAAACATGTGTCTAGCAGTTGTTTTGTGACTGAAGTATACACTGTATGGATAACTTGATGGATTTTTTTTTTCTGTCAGTTTTTGTTAATGTGAAATTTTAAAAGCTTTTACTTATAGCTGTTCCATTCTTCCTTTTTTGTTGCTTTATTTTTTATATTGTAAAAAAAACAGAGGCCTCATGCTGCTGCTTTGAAAAATAATGTTTATGGCAACTCTTGTCTTTATTTAAAAAAAAAAAAAGAAGCTTTTTGCTTATGACCTACTTGCACAATTGCTTTGTTATTAAAAAAAAACCCACACATTGTTTCTTAGATACCACTTTACATACAGGCCATAAAAAAGAAAAAAACAAACAAATACAATTTTATACTAGCTGAGCATGGGCTATTGGCACACATAGGGGCTGATTGATAACATGTTTTCACAGCGTACATCTATGCCAATTATGTGCACAGCTCATTACTGCCACTAGATGGAGCCGAGGAGCATAAGAATTTGATCCTCGGCTCCATCTAGTGGCAGTAAAGGGCTGTGAACATTATTCGCATAGCTGTGCAAACATGTTATGAATCAGCCCCATAGATTTAGCATATTTTTTCATTCATATTATAATCAATTTAGAATGTCACAATACTATATGGAGTACAGAACAGAGTTCATGTGTTGCAATCTTCGGCCGATGAAGTTGGTCTAAAGAAAACCGGTGCTTTGCCCATGCAGAGTAAAGCAACAGATTTGCTTTAAAAAACAAGTGTACCTTTGTACAGTTTTCCAATAATACATTCCCCCCACCCCCGCTGAAAGCTTCCCCCTAGGTAAAATACCTCCAGCCCTGGTCCAGTGATTTTCACTGCACAGCCCCACTTTGCATGGCACAGTCTTTACTTCAAAAATGGTGGGTTTGTACTGCGCATGTGCTCCACGGTCCGATTCATTCCTAATGCAAAACTCCACCATTTATGGCCCCAAGCAGTCATTCAGAGCATGTCTAATGCCTTGTTCCCCAGCCGCTTATATTCCCCTTTCCTTTGCTTTCCCACCGCCAAATTCAGCAACAAGGATCTAAGAAAGACAGCCCTTTAGAAGCTCAAGTCAGAGCTTAGACAGAGCTGGGAACTCTCTCCCTGCCCTCTAATGACAATGCTGGGCCATTCCTGCTAATGTTACTACAGTGCAGTTAACAAAATGTTTTAAAAAAATAAAAATTCGGGGTATATTCAGCATTTTTAGAATGAAGTCATCTTTCCCACTTCATATACCTCATTACATGCTTTTTCTGAAGTGTCTAGTTTTATATTATGTGTGCACAGGGTACTCTATCCAGTGTTTTTCTATTAACATTTCTGTGCAATGTAACTGCTTAGAAGGCATTTAATGACTATGTTGTTTATTGACATTGAAACACCCTTTTCATGTAGAAAAAACACTTGGATGAGTTGCTCAGTTGACAAAACATACAGGGTTATTGAAATTCTGAACATTATATACACACACACACACACACACACACACACACACACACACACACACCAGATAATTTGCTTTCTCTTAAAATCTTTTCTGTTTCCTGCAAGTCTCAAAACCTGAATGCATGCATTATGCAGATTTCATCTGCAGCTTCAACTTGGAACCCTGCTGACAGGCTAGATAACCTCACAAAGACAAGTATGGAAGCATCCGAGTGGAGCAGGATGTGATATCACTTCCAATTTTGACAGACGCCACGGGTGAGCTTAACCTTCTTGCTGCTGCTGGATTGCCAACACCAATCAAATCACTTCAATTAAAACATAAACTCCAGAATGTTTTTTTATTATTTTAGTTTTGAAATGTTAGAATTTATTTACGTTTTTGTTTATGGGTGCCTGTGACTTTACTGGTAACGGCTTCTCCTTGCTTGTTGTCGCTATGATTTCAAGGCAAGAAATAAGGAGAACAGGGGCCACTGAGACAGGAAGACAAAGGCAACCGCACAGAGGTTTTAATTTTTCCCTACTGTGCTAAAGACAGTATCACTGGCACAGGAAGTTAAATCCCTGTGGCGACACAGACAGCAATCAAAACTACACAGGTTCTAACCCTTCCCTAACCTATCCAAAACAAAGCAAAAAGAAAAACTGTCTGGAGTTTGGTGTCACTTTGAATCCCCATTAAAAAAAAAAAAATCACTGACCAAACAGCATACACGGAACACTGGAATGATACTGGCACAAAAAAAAGCTAAGGCTAGGGGTTTCAGGTGCTGGAATAAAGCTCAGGGGACCCTAAAGGCACCCGTAGGTGTAAAATTTTAAGTACCTTTGAACTTCTCAAGAAGGTGTCTTCCCACATACCAACAAGCTGTCTCATAATTTGGGAACTGGGTGAGACTGACGATCTTCAATCTTTTTTCAACTTCATATGCTCTGTAGATTCAATGATTAAGACACGGATAATGAATACAATTCAGTGGCAAGATGGCAATACTCAACATGTTACTGATATCCCCTATTGTAATTATATGATATAAACAAATCTGTTTTAAAGTGCGGCAGCACCCAATCCAAATCTCTTTTTTGTTTTTGTGGCACAGGTTGAGAATATCAGACATACAGTACCATACCATACTATAGTAAACTGAGTGATACCAACGTAATGTTACTAATACACTGTAACAAACAAATCAAATAAATGTTAGCAACATACATATATGAACATAATACATTGCAACAGTGTTCATAGAGTTCATGGCAGCACTCCAATGTTTCCTTAGACTCAAGAAGGCTAAATCAGTACATACAGAAGTTAAAAGCATTCTAAATGCCATCGCTGACATCTCCTTTGGAAAATGCAGGTTGTCTGGCATTCATGTTGATGCAGATAAGTCAGAAAGATAAAGAATTCTAACTTGTGCAATTTTATGCATACCTATTCCAGGTCTATTACTTAGAAATATAAAAGCTACATAGAGTCAAGCAGCTAGAAATTTTAGAGTCAGACTAACATTGGCAGCTCATACATTCAGTAGTGGCAGGTGTTCTTCATTGTGAACCTGCTCTTTGACTATGCAGGGTACAGTAACACATTTGCTTTAATATCTCTCACCCCAGCATCGTATACTTGTCTGCCTTTTAATCCACCTTCATTCACAGGGGTGAGGAATGGAAGCGCTGTATAAGGTCCAAGTTGGTGTAGTCAGAGCTTACACATAAATGAGGAATTTCTCTCTGCTCCATCTGACAGTACTGGGCCAACCACCAAGCACCAGTGCTGTCATATGAGAGGAAGAGGACTGATCTACATGCTCCTCAATATCTGAAAGTACCATGATGTTTCCTGGCACCTGAATGGAGCTGCTGGGGAAGGGGGGCATTAAAGCAAACATTTTGCTTTGCCGTGCATGGACATTCTAAAGGACGTTTACATTGAGCATTAGAATAGCTGTTTATTGTCTCCACCAGAAGTGCATATGATATGGAGCATTTGGGATATAGGGACAGAGCATTGTCACTATATAACAGGAAGTAAATAAACAAGGACCCTCATTGCAGAATTATTAGAGATTGTTGGCATCAAAAATAAAAAATAAAAACCTATGAAAATGCCCATTTTACTCACCTAAATCTGCGGTTTTGTGACGTTCCCGTCTTTAGTTTTCTAACTTCTCCTGCGCACAAAAGGTGGGGTCCCTTTTATCACCTGCGTATGTGGACACTTTGTGTTGGCTGTCCAGCACCAAAGACCTCTCAGGATCAATAACAAGGGTCTGCAGGTGATGACGCCAGCGCAAGGGGACCATCGGGGACTGGCCAGCGCAGACATATCTGCAGCCCTGGATTACCGGTCCCCTGTACCCGGAGACAGTGCAGATGAGTAACCCAGATTGTTGGCTTAGGCAAGTATAAAATGCTCAAAAAGGTAGTTGATAGAAAAAAAACATACTAAATGAGTTAGAGGAAGGTAGGGGAAAGGATGTTTTTCCTGGAGACAGGCTTGACAGATTATATAAGATTTTGGTGATTGGTTCCCATCTACTTAAAAAAAGTAAGTAAAAAAAATACTTAAAGTAAGAATAATGGTCATACATTTCTCCTTTTTATGAACCATATTTTATCACATAATGATACCAGTGTGTATGTAGGAACCCTATTTATTCATAGAATAAGTAAGGAACAATATTTGAACTGCATTATGATAGTAGTGTGTGGCTTCCACAAATTGTTGCAAAAGTATGCAACTCAGACCCCTGTTTTTATTATAATATTAGAAGCAAGTTTAAATTCACCTCTTTTTAACAGCTAGAAGGGGCGAGTGCTGAGAATTCCGTTTTGTGCACTTTCAGTGAACTGCCTCTCCGACATGCACCTCCCTAGCCAGTTATGCATTAATGAGCTGCTCCCAATGATCTCCTATTGCTCTGCAGGAACCATATGAAGGGCAACTTGAAAGGTAATAAGTCACGTTTTAATACCTTTATAGTAAATCAAGTCATAGATGATCCATTAACCAGTTTACTTGTAGTCAGTGAGAACAATAGTTCCTAACACACCAGAACATTTGGTATAGGTTGCACGTGTGACGGATAATCCATAAAGAGAGCCTCTTACGTTACAAAACAATTTTTAGACAGTTCTCTTAGATCCAGAACCTAAGCTCAAAAACTGACTTCGTATACAGAACAAAAGGAAGACCATTACCTCATCTGCATTTCCACGCTGAGGCTGTGCAGGAAGTGCCCAGAAAATGCTAAGCAGTCCATAGGAGTGAGTGTCGCGTAGATCCAACCTGGGAAGAGATGAAAGTGCTGATAAGTGCCTTGGAAACGAACACTCAAGCATTTGTATTGGCTGAATGACCTATTACTGTGGACTGTTGCGGTATACTGTATGCAATTTCAGCTGCAGCCTTCCCAGCAAAGGTTTAAAAGATGATCAAATGTTATACCTATAACCAACACCTTCAGTTTTTCTCTCTTATAAAATAGCTTTTGCGTCAGTAAAACAAAAGAGTATTACCACAATATTTTTATTTCCCTAAAAAAAATATAAAATTGTTTAGGGAAGCAAATTAGTCATAGAAGCATGACTTTGGTACAGAGCCCGATCATACAGAAGGCAACCTAGGCAGGAGGCTAAGGGTGGCCATACACTAGTAGATTTTCGAAAGATATTTTGTTCGATTTCCTGTTAGTTGAAGGGGTCAAAACCATTATCGATCTCGACCATAGTGCCGATAAAAATGGAAAGGGCTGGGATGCAAACATTTTCTGGAACAAATTAAATTCTAACAGAGTATGTGATTTTCGTTCTGCAAACTCCATTCATTCCAAAATCGAATGTTAAAATAAAACAAAAATTTGTTTGACATTCGTCAAGTCTCTGATGGCATTATTGGGTGGTGAAGAAAGATCTTTCACTCGAAATCTGCAGGTGTCAAGGGGTTCCATCCCACAACATCTTGATAGTCTATCTGTTTTTGCCAGGGTAAAAGGGGCATCATTAACAAGGCAAACTAAGGTCTGGCAGGTCACTTCATAAGAGAGGATGTAATTGTAGGTTGGTGACTGTTGAGGCGGTACAAGCCAGTACAGACAATGCAAATGAGGCCACTCCCCTGCAACTATTGCAATCCTTATCAATCCTATAAGGGGGGGGTCATGGCTGGACACAGAGTGTCAGACAAAATAAAAGCGCTGCGCAAACTGTTTGTGCTACATAAATCCTGTATAATAATAATAATATCACTGCCTGAATACATAAAACTTTCACACAGGTGGCAACGTATGTCATGCATGTAGTGTATAAGATGCGGTTACATTACTGTCACTTGTCAGTCAGATAAACAACATCTCCAGGTGAAGCAAACCTCATTAATATAACAGCTATGCACACAGTTTCTCTGCCCTGTTTCAATGAACAGCTATACAGATTTCATCTTGACCGAAAACTCCCTCTAGAACAGTGCTGCCAGAAAGAAGAGATAAGAAATGTCTTACCTGATGGAATGAACAGGGTCTGTCCTTGTTTGACCGTACACTTGTAACATTTGTCCACCTGATCTGCAAAGAACATCTCGCAGTGATTGGCAGCGGATTGCCAGCGTTCATACAGGGAGATGTTGGCTGAAGTCGGTCTGATCAGATAAAATATCTTTTCACCCTGAAAAAAAAAGTTTAAGAGTCTTTATATCAATAAAAAAAAAATCACAGCCTTTTTTTATCTTTTGAACTTTACTATCGAGTAAATATACCTAAAAAAAAAATCTACACTTTTTATATTTTTAATATAAACTTTCTAGTAGATACTCTACAAGCATGTAAAAGGACAATAGTGACCAGAATATCCTTTTTGTATCATTATAGTCAAATAATATCATTAAATATATATCATAAATATAAAACAAAAAAATGATATAGCATTTACTGTTGTATAGCAGATCTAAAGTAAGACTGTGGACAATAAAAAACACAATAAAAAGGTAGAACTGAGGAAGACTAGGCTGATATTAGAATATATCACAATTAGATCTACATGATAATTACGAGTACAAATTCCTATTCAAACATACAAGTACAGTAAAGTGACTTTGTACAGGCAGTCCCCGGGTTACAGACGTCCGACTTACGGACAATCCATACTTAAGAACGGGGTCCACAGTTCTCATACACCTCTCTTACTACGTATAAATGTATGAGCTGCTTACTACTGCATTTCTTACATTTCTGAAATTATATAGCATGTAGCCACTGCAATACAAAGACCATTTACATTGTTCACGTTTGTGCTTTCTTGTGCTTGTAACTATTTATAGTGGATTCTGCTTTGCTGGAAAATATCTATAATGAGATACCGTCTCTTTTATTTTCTACCTGAAATGTTGTGACTTACTTTCAATACGTGATACCAAGCCGAGGCTCCTCCAGAATCTATGTGGAAGTCGGTGTAACTGTCCTTCACACATATCAAACAATACTTAGTCACTTTTGGTTGTGCTAGAAGGGCATCATCAGGCCAATGGTTTGCCACCCAAGAGAGCTTTTTAACTATCTCCGGAGCTTCCACAAAGCTGGACATTCTGCGGATAAAACAAACAGCATATTTCTGAGCATTCCAGAAACAGACTATACAGGAACATTTTAAAGGCATTCAAGGCAGATAACTTCTTAAACTACGTTGCCTTGCCCGGGGCAAAATAACAGGGTGTTAGCAAAAGGCCCCCTGAACCAGAAACTCGCCTTGCCAGTGCTTCCCTGTTGCTCTGTCCTCTGTTGCAGCCAACACTATAATCTCCAGAGTAGGCTAGTGCTGGATGCTAGCGGGAGCAGTGACATCACTCCTTCTGACACATGATAGTACTTGGGCCTAGCGATTGGCTGCTAGACCCAAGCACAGGAGAGGATATAATTTACTCCACCATACCCGGAAGCACAGGGTATTGTCATCAGCGAAGAGGGAGGAAGGCATTACGGCAGAGCGCTGGCAAAGTGGGTATTAGTGGGTATGGTGGAGCCTTTGCAAAGACACTGTTTTTTGTCCTGAAAGGACAATGTGACAGTGTCTCTTAAAGGTAACCTGAGTACTGAGATAAAAATGGAAGATGCCATTGCTGACTTCTTTCTGTCTCTGGATTCAATATTATAAGTTGCTGGCCTAGAACAATCAACACAGGGTGAAGCCAGAACTACTAAACTGCATACATACAGTACAAACAACCAGGTAATTAACATCTTCAGAAGGAGAGGACAGCAACTGGAGCCATAATACTTGGGATGTCTGATGCTTAAAGGGGTAAGTGGAAATGCAGCATAAAGCCTTTGAGAATTGCAGAAACTTGATGTTTGTGTCCTTACTATGAAGGGTTTCCAGCACTTCTTGTGTGGTCACTGGGATAGACAGTGAACGGAAATCTCTCCAACACACACAGAAATAACAAGAGAAAAGGAAAATGTCTCGTTTGAGACATTTTCTTATCTTGATTTTTCAAAAATGAAGACTGTATCACCACTGGTGTGGCCACTTTTACTGCTGTCTACTATAATTCTAAGTATATAATCTATCCATAAGGTGGATTCATGCTTTCATTTCCATGAAGAAACCTGTGACTGGTGTAACTCAGGGAAGGCAACAGTGATTGGCTGAAATAAAAAACCTGATCCAACATCCATTGACATTGGGTGAAAGCAGCTAACCAACAGGAAAGGAAGGGTGATTTACAAGATAAAAGAAAAAAAGTAAATGGGGACAATAAACAGGTTCTGTAAAAAAGGGTGAGAAATATAAAACCAAAAGGAAAAAATAAAAATGAGAGCAGAGTAAAAGAGGGACAGAAAGAAACCAAAGGCAAATAAAGAGAGTGAATATGAGATAAGAAAAAAGGGGGGGAAATTAAGTGAAAATCAAAAGCAGAGAAACAGGATGTAGATGATTGAGTAAAAAAAACTGTAATGCAAGCTGCAAGACACATCGGGTAGGGAGTTTAACAAGTCTGAATAACATAGGTCACGGTTGAGTTGAGGTTAACAAGTCTGGGACTGGTGTTCTAAAACAGACTTTTGCAGGACTACAAGCAAATTATCAGCAAATTCAACACTCCGTACTGTATCCTTTGATAAGTAACTCATATAACTCATACTTATTTCTAGGCTCACCTTGTGTCCGAGAATTCTAAGTTGATGACATTGAGTACTCTTTTTCTGTTAGTACTGTAATAATAGTCAACAAACTCTTTCAGCTTCATCTTGCAGTCTTTCTGCTTTGTGACATCGGTGACATCAACTACTCTCTCGGGACCTGAAAAGCAGAATGTAGAAAATGTTAAGGGCGTTATGCTTTTCTTTCTGTATATTATCTCCTTCTGGTGGCCGTTTACGTAAAGAACTGAGTATTTTAAATGCCTTTTATTAGTGGAAAGTATCAGAATTACCCATGTATAAAACAATGAGTTCTGTGGACAAGTTAGTATTTAAGTATAACGCTAGCCAGAACTTTATTTTCTAGTTTTAGGTAGAGTAGGGTTAGGATCTCTCAGGTATTTACTGCTGTCTGAAAGGTATCGATGGGGAAGGGGGGAATTTGATAGATCCAAAGTTTATTTGAACTTGTAATGCAGAGTAGGGTGTATTGAGTAAAATTACTCTGGTTAGGCAGCTCTCAGATAGAGACCAAGGGGTTTTACAAGGAGATAATGACGCCAAAATTTAGAGTCCAAATTAGAATCATTTACTCATTAAAAAAAAATCAAATTAAAAGAAAGACAACCCAATACATATCAGGGGATCTAAGGCTGCCCCTTCATCAGGACTCAATCTACTGATTGATATACAAATGGGTTAAGATAATTCTGGGATAGAAATTAGGTATTGTAATGCAGACCCTGGCAGTTAGTTTTCTTTGGATCTTTTATGAGGAAATAAATATATCTTGGGCATTTGGTGTGATGTTCTTACTATTCCAAAACCTGTATATTTTTAAAGTTGTCTGTATTGGGAGGGGATTTCCTAACCAGACCTAGTGAAAGTGGTCATTGTAATAGGAAGTGACAGCAAATATCTCCAATAGGGACATTTACAGAAAAAAAAACACTTTTTAGTGGAGTGTAGAAAAATTAGAACCTCTAATCAGGTTTTTTTTTAAGTCTGGGTCCTTCTTATGACGATCAACTGTAACTGCTTTGGGGATCATTGGCATTTGGACAGGAGCTAATGGGAAATCTTTTAAGCAGGAACCCACACAGTAATAAAGACCTGACAGAGATTATAACCTTGCCTCTCTGTGCAAAAAAAAGCAAGGGATTATGTTTGTGATGCTGTTTCAGTTTTACCTCTATCATACTTATTAAAGCTGATCTCATCCCTGGGCTCCCCCTTTTCCCCACCCCAACCCCCTCTAATTGATTACTGGAATTACAAAATCTCCTTGTGTTTACAGGAGCCTAGATAGCAAGCAATTGAGCTGCAAGTTTGAAAATGACTTGCTAACCTATTGCAGACTTGCCAAGCTTCACAATTTTGTTGCACAATTACAGCAAGTCTGCGTTGCAAGTCTCCAGACCAGCGAGCTTGCTAATACCTGCAGGACTCTTGCTGTAGACTTGCCAAGCAAATTTGCTACAAATTCAAAAAGTGTCACCTAGAACTTGTGCTGCAAGTGTTCTGCAAGTCTACAACTTGCCAGGAATATGTGCAGCAAGTTAACAAAATTACAATTTCACCCGGCCACAAGTTTGTAGTAAGTTATCCTTGCTATCTGGGAGGGTGCCCAAGTCACAGCTTGCATTATATGGAATCTTCATTTTGGCAGTTCAGTGACAAAATCCTTTTAAGATACAGAAGAGGGGTCTGCAGCTGTGACATCAGCGTGAGGGGACCGTCAGGGACCCGTCAGTGAAGACACATCTGTAGTGGTGGATTATCAGTCCCCAGTACCTGGACAACTCCTTGGTCATGATCCACCGCCCGGCTTTCTGATTATCCGGGCCCATGGATGGCGGTATCAGGAAAAAATATTGGTACTCATACTCGATACCATTGGAATATACTAAATATTGTTTTGGGTTTTTTTCCTTGACATACACTTGAATGCACAACAGCATAAAAGGGATAATCTGTGTGCTTCTGTCCACTGTGCATAAAAAAAATAATCAACTCACTTAAAAGTGATGATACATAATGTCCTCAATTATACAACATGAATGGAGTATATCACATTATAAAAGATAACGTAACCAGGTAGGTAACCTGGGCACTCCAGCGGTTATGGAACTACCCATGAGGCACTGCAAGACTGACAGCTGCACTCATGATTCCCAGAACCAGAGGCATAATGGGACTTGCAGTTCCAGGATAGCCAGAGTGCCAAAGTTGCCTACCCCTGATGTATGCATAATAACAGAGAGTGGGAACATACCAACATAATTCTCCACGTCACTGACATAGAAGGTGGGAGCGGGTACAGAAAGGCCAAGACCATCTTTCTTTGGCACCTGAATAGGTTCTGTAAAACCAGTGTCTTCAAAATACTCCACTGTTAACTGATTGCCGTTCAGTTTAGCCACCACATCCTCAGCACTGGAAGAAAAAGACCAACATTTATGATTAATCATACCTCAATCACCGGAAGTGGTTAAGTTCATCTGTTGCTTAATCTTTTTTCATGAAGTGTTCAAACCATGCAGCAGACCTTGCTGGCAAATGACAGTGACATGATCTACTGACACTATAGATAACTAATGAACATTTATTCATTCAATACCAGTAGACTGTCAAGGTGGAGAGATGTAAAAGTTGATGCAAAGAGCATACAAACAATTGTTTTTACGTTTCACACATTTGCTAGAACAATGACAGTTGGAATCTAATTGGCTCCTATAGCCAACACCTTCCTTTATTTTAATAGCTTTTTTAGAATTTTCTGACAATGATCAAATATAGAAGACTTGGACCTCTTTATATTTGGCTTTTTAGACTTCTGAACCCAAGCACATTAGGTCCCATAGGTGGGTGAATGGTAATTCAACTTAAAAGAATATGCTAAAAACTAATATATCTGTGTTTCAGGGGGACTGATTTATAAAAAAATAAAAAAAACAACTGCATACTATTATGACAGAGTAAATGTTTTAAACAGGGATGCACCGATATATCGGCCGCCGAAACATATCGGCCGAAAATGGCACTTTTGGCATAATGCCGAAAGAGCCATGTTTCGGCCGATACATCGGGTCATCCCTGGTTTAGTTTCTCCCCGCTGGGCGCTGTTCCAGCGGGGAGAAAAGAAAGTGACAGCCGCCGAGCGCTTTAAATATATAAAACATTATCATCTAGTTAGGATAATGTTTCCTTTTTGGTCTGTTAAGACTGAAAGTGTTTTTTGTATATCTATTCGATAATTTAAAATAATAATAATAATATCTGTTGATGTCAGAAATTCAGAGCTGGTCTGTGTCCTGTGCACTCTTCCTTTACACACACAGGGATGTCTATTCAGCCATCCGGGTTTTATCTTGGGACTACAGAATGATTAATCTCTATGCTGTGTATAATAAGATAGGGGATGAGTCTGAGTAGTTCCGGGAAGGCATGACACAAAAAGTCGATGTTGTCTGTCTACAACAAGACTTATGCATTGAGTGCATTTCTGGCAGATCAACAGGTATTGGTCTGTACTTGCAGGGTCTTTAAAAAGATAAAACATTGGTAAGTGTGCATTGTGACATAAGGAAAGGGGAAATCATCAAGGGGCGATATATTTCCCCTCCATTTCTCTCAAATGTGCAAGACTAGCTTGAATCCAGACCGGGTTTTCGGGTAGACTTTGGGTCTGGGTAATCCAGTTCAGATATGTTGTCTCTCACCTTGATTGATTAATGAATAATTATCCAGGTGATATAAAAGGAGAATGCTGGTGCATGATGGGGCTCTGGCCTTCTGAGAGAGCTGCAATTTGGAAATTATTGTGAGTAAAAGGTTGCTGGAAATACTTTAGTTTTGTGAGATGGCTGAGAGAAACTCACCACCTGTTAGAGAGGACATCTGTCTGTTTAGTTAGAGCCTGAAAGGAAATAATTTTGCCCCTCAGCACCAATAGCAAGTAAAAAGGTAAGTAACTGGCATTATTTGTGCCAGTCGGATATAGACATTGGTTGGTGTAAGGTCAACATCAATATTTAAGCTTCATAGCGAGGTAGGAAGTATAAGATAGAGCCCACAAGCTAAACTGGAGCCTTTCCTTGGCAGTGCCCCTAGTGGCAGAAAGGCATATTTCTTTTTGAGTTTGAATAGTACAGTGTTACTTGAATTGTATTGCAGGATTTGCTTGTCTTCAGCTGAGAGAATGTGCAATAATTTAAGACTTTACATAAAGTCTCAGAAATTTTATTCTATAGGGTCTTGGCATTCAGAAAATATATAATGTTGGGGGGTTTTACGTCATTTTCAGGCCTAAAATGTGGAATATAACATGGGTGCAAAAATTGAAAAAAGGGCATCAGTCATGAAGGGGTTAAGGTCTTCATGTTATATAGTTTGAATACCACGTCAAATATATTATTTATCATTGTAAAATAACATATTCCACGCTCTTTTTTTATTATTTACATTTTTCTGGGGAAAAAACAAAAATGGCTTTGGAAAAACTTTTTTTTCCTTCTCTTTTCCCATCTCTACTGGAGAGTCAAACTGCATTATGGAAAATGGCTAAATTTGGTTCAGACTACAAAGAAGCAATGTTATTGTACAAAGTTTTTTTTTCCTGCCTTTAATGATATAAAACTCCTTTTTTTTTTTACACCCTCCCCCCCCCCCCCCCCCAAACAACCCGATATAGATAAGTGGCTTTTAACTATGGAGATCAACTAATTAAGCATCTTGTCTGCAGTATACCTTTCAAAATCTTCAGATTACATAAAACAATTAATTATACCTCTCATGCCAAGATTTTAGAGTTTTTCTCCAATATAATAATTCTGTAACTAAGTCTTAATCCTTTGTTAGCTTAGAAGATGTCCTGAATATGCACATGAGGACCGCTCCCAAACAACCTTTATAATTTGTTGTCAAGCCCTTCACTAACCTTCTTCTCTGAAGAGTTCTTTTATGAAGCGTTGTTTATAAAGGCAAGGGTATGGGTCCACTTGCTCTACAGCTAAATGACAGGTTCCCTTTACCTCCCCCCCCACACCAGCAGTACTTACCTTTCCATTGCTTCCCCCACTGACCCATTTAGCTATCAAGAGCAGGAGAAGCTGCCTCATGTAAGCTGGGAAGCGTAGCTCACACAGGGCTGTAAATATTCCCCATGCAACAATGCTGCTTAGTTATTGGCCCAGCAATATCAAATGCTTCTCCTACCGGATAGGGGAAAAAATTAATGAACTCTGGGCAAATTAAATTTTAACCCTTGCAGTGGGGCTACACCAAAACTGCAAGGTTTAAGTGCTTGTTTGGCCTAGGGAGCTAAAATTACTCACCCGAATCACAATTCTGGCTGGCTTCCAGATCAGTCCCTTCAGTCTCTCTCCCCCTCCACTCTGGCGGTCTAAGGTCCTGTGAGTCAGCATGTCCAATGCAGTGTTGGAGGTGATGATGCCGAGGGAGATTCCATCGCCAGAACGGAATGGGAGTGAGGATGAAGGAAGGGAGGATGATCTAGGAGCAGGCAGGGATCGCAGTTCGGGTAAGCCTAACGCTATTTTCTCTCCCTGGGAAAAACAAGCACTTAACCGTTGTAGTGCAGGAGTAGCCCTACAGCAAGGGTTAAGATTTAATTTGCCCAGAGTTTTTTTTCTTTTTTTAATGCCAACCTGTTGCTTTCCCTGCATGGGCAAAGCCCCAGTTCATTTTAAGCAGCACTGCACCTCTGCCACACTATGTCACCATGACTGACCACGCAGCTTGGGGGCCAACATGTGTGTCTGAGACACTCATCCTCCCAGCAATGCCCAGTAAGGGAGAAGCAGGACTGGCTCTGATCCTGGAGAGGAGACAAACAAGAAGCAAATCCCAGAACAGGAGAAAAGGAGGAGGTGTGGCTCTGATTTTTTTTAAATTCTTCTAAACTTACTGAACTTTCACAAAGGGTCGCGGATTTTCTGACACTGATGGGAGCACAATTCTTCTTTAATTACACGCGTAATCTAAATCGCTGTCTTTTGATATTAAAAATCATGAAGACCTCATGTATCGCTACATATGAAACTTAAAAGAAAACGTACAAACTACAAAACACTGTTTATGACAGGCTCCAGAATTCTGTTACACTTGTAATGAATTATTGATTTCATTTATGGATTATAAACATAAAAAAACAGACATGCCTATTAAGCATTTATTGATTTATTTGAAAACATTTATTTAAACAAATTGCTTACATGACATGAGAAATGAGACATGACAGGAGATGGATTGTAAGGCCGACTTGCAAAGAATTATTAATACAGCGCGTGGCAGTTTATTAACAATTCATGTCGTTTTCAAATGAGAAAAGCAGCAATCGAGTATAAAGCAGAATCTGTTGTTAATAAATGGCTATGTGTCATTGTCATAATGGGGCCTGCAGAGCCTCTTCGTTAATGTCCCAAGATTCTTCCACAAGAGGGCGCTACAAATTTTGTACCTGTGACCCACAAGTTATCGCATCCGCACAATTGTGCACTGTAACTGGACTTGCTATATTTTTCTTGAAGACGTTTCACTTGACATCCAACCAGCTTTCTCAATTCAGAATGACTTGTACAAAAAGTCTCTGGGAATAAATATGGTGAATGTTGCACCAATCCACATAATCTGTTAGTGGCAACCAGGTGTTGATTGCATTTGCATAATTGAAGCTAGGAGGTGTTATTAACCTGCCCAGAGAGAGGTGTTAATCAGTGCAATCGCCAATTAAAAATTGTAATTGAAAATTACTGGCTCCTAACTTTTTTTTAACTGGCTTCTAGATTCAAAGCAAATTTGTCAAGCCCTGAGATAGGATGTGCTTGACTCTGTTTCTGAGAGATCAAAATTCAGATTTTCAGATTTAATAGAAAACGACAGCATATACTCAGATCACCGTGTCACCTTGGGGAAGGGACTCTGCATTGCCCCAACACATTGGCTTTATGATCTATGTGACGCATTTATAATAAACAAGAGTCACATTTGCACCTTGAAAGATCGAGTGCTTTTCCACTTCCCAGCATATTGTCTGCATCACTAATCAGTTTGACTTTATCATTGTCTGAGGGATTCAGGGTAGATCTGGGGGAAGTACTAAGAACCCAACCCCTCCAATTTCAGTCTGATTTTATAAAACCTCCATTACATACTAAAAAGTCGTTTATTACAGCAGCCTTTCTCAATGAGGAATTTGTGGCACTCTAGGGTTCCTCTACAGGTTGCTAGAGATTCCTTGAGCAATGAATTGTGGCAGATTGATCTCCAGCCTGATGGTAACTGCATATTTCTGACATTGACGTTGCATAGCCAGCAATGTAGGACATGCAGACCCCCCTCTTCTCTTCTCTCAACTAAGTAACCATTGACACCAATTATTTCTTCTGCTGCCTGTAAGGGGATATTTTTCCTATAGACCACCAATATAAGGGGCATTCTTTCAACTGCTTATTCATGCAACAGGGCAGGAAATGTATAATTGGCAGGATTACCGGGTGAAAATAAAGGGGGAAAAAACTATTTCAGCCACCACATCTAAGGACTGGTAAGTTGCAAAATATTAAATTTCCTATTCTTGGGTTTAGATGCCCCTTCGCAATATTGAATGAGATGTTCAGCACTCTTTTGCATGTTCTCTTTCCATGAATTTTCTTTCAGACGTTTAACATGGGTATTTTCTGTATTTTGTTTTTTTTTTCTCTTCTCAATGCTGCAGTCAAGCATTTGTTCATCTACTCATTCTTCAAAGACCATTAACTTCCCATAAATCTCCGAAATGACCGCGTTTACCCAGCAGATGGCAGTGAAGAGTCCCTCGCTGTGTGTTTGTTTACATTTCCTATGTATGCACTGCAATTTCATGAGGAGGAGGTTGCGCTTCCTGTGATTAATCCTGTGCAGCCTCTGCTATGTGATATTGTGGAAACCATTGTGAAAAGGACGGGCATGGCCAAAAACAAGCAGTTAAAATAAAAAAAAAGAACAAGGGAAGAGCTTATCTCTGCTTTTTAGAACTTTGCAAGTGGAAGAATTTTACACATCCTGCTTTTTATTGATGCAATAATCTCATATGAGAATCTATTGTATAACAACTGCACACGTTATGTCATCACTGCGGTGTTTGATGGGTTCATTTTGTGTTTAAAACACTGGCCCATGTTTTATCCTGGTATCCTATCCCGTTATAACATCAGCATTGTAACAGGAATACATACTAGAGTGGTTTTTGATAATGCAATCAAAGCTTACTTGGAAAAAATCCCTTTTATGTAGTGAGCACTGCCTTCTGTCCCCTGATTAATTTCATCAACTTCCTGGATTCCCAGTGTGCTTTGTATCTCGTTCCCTGATGCTTGATGTGATGCAATCTCCATTTCTCAAGACTACATAGCCCATCATGCATTGCTTCCAGCAAGGAATGATAAGGTTACATCAGGGATGCCCACAATTTTTGTGTTAAGATCTACTTTTCAAACGACCAAGCTACATGAGATCTAAAAACCTCCCTCGCTCTCCTGCCAGTCTCTCTTGCTTATCCTCCTGGCTATCCCTCCTTGCTCATCATTCTGGCTGTCTTTCCTTGCTCTCTCTCTCTTGGCTGTCATTCCTTGTTTTTTCTCCTGGCTGTCTCTCTCCTCTTTCCTGGCTGTCTCTCCTTGCTCTCTCTTTCCTGGCTATCTCTCCTTGCTCTCTCTTTCCTGGCTTTCTCTCCTTGCTCTCTCTTTCCTGGCTGTCTCTCCTTGCTCTCTCTTTCCTGGATTTCTCTCCTTGCTCTCTCTTTCCTGGATTTCTCTCCTTGCTCTCTCTTTCCTGGCTGTCTCTCCTTGCTCCCTCTTTCCTGACTGTCTCTACTTGCTCTCTCTTTCCTGGCTGTCTCTCCTTGCTCTCTCTTTCCTGGCTGTCTCTCCTTGCTCTCTCTTTCCTGGCTGTCTCTCCTTGCTCTCTCTTTCCTGGCTGTATCTCCCCGCTCACCTTGCTGTATTTTGCAACAGGCTGTGTAAACTGATATTATTTGATGTAATACATAGCACTACAACCACCAGTATCCACCAGAAAGGTGTCAGGGAGCTTGGCTCAGCAGACTCAGGCTAATAGGTAATCATGTGTGCACAGCTAAATAAATATACCAAAATGGAATAAAGAGGCCGCCATTCACACCCTTGGTGATCTACCAGCATCAGCGTTGACAGCTACTGGTAGATCACGATCTACCTAATGGGCACCCCTGGGTTACATTGTTCGGACATTGAGTTGTAGTTCAGAAGGCAGGCTCTGTGAGAGTGGTGACACAAAGAAGAACATATTCCCAGGGCTGAGTGAAATGCTGTCAGTGCATTGAGGAAGTACATTCTATGGGCATCTTCAAAAAAGTGAGTTTACAGACTTCTACATGGATATGCAGATTTAGTATTAGTTGTTGACCATAGATGCCCTTTAATATATTTGCTGTACAACTGTTTAGCTCCCGGTTTATGAATCTTTACTTTAATGAGGTCCTGGACCCGCCCGTTCTTTCCAGTTTTACTGGTTGCGATGGGTGACACAAATGAGCCTGTTTTTTGCCATTACATTAGTAACTCTTTTTAAAGCAATTGTCTCTCTACAAAGGGTTCCTACAACCAGCCTGTAAAAGAGTGAGTGGCAACTCCAATCTCCGCTCTCTTCCATAGCTACGCTCGCCATTGATATCTGATACTCCAGGGAGTGTCGGGGGGGACCAGGCATCCAACACTCTGCTCCAGTACTGTGCTCTGTGGGTTCCATCCGCCGGCTCCTACAACACTACTGTGTCCTATAATATTGTACATGCTCCCCGGGGGACCAGGCATCCCACACAATAACCGTGGACGTGACACTGAAAGAATGCAAAGATTGGAGTCCCTGCCTGTCAGAATGCTAAAGATTGATAATGAGAGATTTTTTTACAGGCTGCTTGTGGAGGACATGTTTGGTGAAGTGATTGGGTCACTTTAAAGCTTAAATGCTTTTAAACTGTATTATATATGTAATTGTTATATTCCAGAAATAACAAAAACTACAAGGTGTATACATGACATGACACAATTGGGGGAATTTCTCAAAACTAGAGCAGACAGAATCTGGAGCAGTTGCCCATAGTAACCAATCAGCTTCTTTGTTCACTTTCTTCAGTGAAGCTTTGAAAATGACAGAGAAAAACTGGTTACTATGGGCAACTGCTCCAGTTTGTCTGCTCCATTTTTTATAAATTCAATGTATGCTGGGTTTACTTACCGGGTTTTTTGGTATCAAGTACTGATATCTTTTTTTTTTTTTCCGGTACTCCAACGATTCCAAATACCGATACCGGAAGTCCCATTAAAAGGAGAACTATGAGGTGAGTGAAAATCACTCATCCTCATAGTTCGAGCCGGCGTGTGACAATGAAACTGTCACAAGTCGGCTCAATAGATCGGGAAGTGAGCGAACACATACCGTTGCTCGCTCACTTCTCGATCATCTCCCTGCAGAGAGCCGTAACTGGCAGTCACCGCTCCCCGCAGGGATTCCCCCCCTCCCCTCTCCGATTCTCCAGCGCTGACTGGTAGTATATGTTCTCCCGTGACCCTTAAGAGAACTATGGGGAAAAACCCTTACCTCATAGTTCTATTTTTAAGGAAACGGGGCGGCGTGTAATGACTCGCCGCCCAGCTTGCTGATTAGCCAGTAAGCCGCCTCCATGCTCCCTCTTCATCAGGTGACGAGCAAGCATGGAGCCTGCTTTCTGGCCAATCAGGAAGCTGGAGGGCAGGTAATGACTCGCCGCCTGGCTTTCTGATTGGCTAGCTTCCTGACCAACCTGGAAGCCGGACAGAAAGTCCTTACACGAAGCCCAGCTTCCTGATTGGCCGCGAAGCCAACTCCATGCTCTCTCGTCACCAAGTGATGAGGGAGCATGGAGCCGGCTTCCCAGCCAATCAGGAAGCCAAGGGGCAAGTCATTACCCACCCGCCAACTGCCTGATTGGCCGGGAACATGGAGCTGGCCTCCCGGCCAATCAGGAAGTTGGGCGGCGTGTAATGACTCGCCGCCCAGCTTCCTGATATCGGAAGTTCCAGTATCGGAATAAGCATTGCGAGTATTTGGGCAAGTACTCCTGGCCAATCACGGTCATTTACTTCCCTAGCCAGGCTGCCTAGCAATAAGTGAAGCCGGCTTCCTAGCCAATCAGGAAGCTGGACGGCACATTATAACCCACCTCCTGATTGGTAAGGAAGCCAGGCTGCTTCACATCATGAAGCCAGCCCAGTGGCAAATCAGGAAAGTGGGAGGCGGGTCATGATGTGTTGCACGAATTCCTGATTGGCTAGGAAACCGGCTTCACTTGTTGCTAGGCAGCCTGGCTTCCTGACCAATTAGGAAGTCGGGCAGCACATCATGACCTACCGCCCGGCTTCCTGATTAGTCAGGAAGCCAGGCTGGCTCGCAGTGTCACAAGGGAAGTGAAGCTGATGTTCTTTCGTTAGAACACTGGCTTCCCAGGCAATCAGGTAGCAAGGTGGTGGGTCAAGACCCGCCAACCAGCTTCCTGATAATCAGGACCCATGGATGCCAGTAACGGTATCAGTGAGCACTGGGAAAAAAACGCTAGTGCCGTAAGGGAGCATAGAGCCGGCTTCCCGGCCAATCAGGAAGCCGGGCAGCGGGTTATAACCTGCTTCCCGTCCAATCCAGAAGCCGGGCAGATGCTGGTATTCGGTATTGGCAAACCAGTATCGGTGCACCCTAGTATTAAAGCACACCAGTCACTTTGTCCTCAATGGGCAAATCACAGGTTTTCTTTTATATTGTGTGCTACAGGCAGATATAAGAGAACAAGTGAATGCAGCTCTGTATTCATTATTATATAATTAAATGTATTTTGACATGCAAGCAGTGTATGCGCCTGAATATGACCTGGTATCAGCCTCTTGCAGTTCCCTGTACAGCAGAGCTTAGATTGTTAGAAAGAGAAGCAGCACAAGGAGCCAGTCGGTTGTGCTGAAGTGCTCATGTGCTAACAAAGAACACTCTGATAGGAGGCGAGAGCATAGGGACAGAGAGATGAGCTCATCAGTCTGCTGCTTCTCCTTTCACTGACTAGTCACAGCCTGGGAGAGAGACAGGATCAGTAAGTGTTACTTAAAGCAGATCTCCGGGCACAATTGTTATTAGCCCATGCAGTGGAGCTACCCCTGCACTGCAAGGGTTAACGGCTTGTTTTCTTACTGGGAATTAAAATTAAAAAGTTATACTCTCCCAAATCTCGGAGCCGGATTGCTCTTAGGCCGGTCTTTCCAGCCTCGATTCCCCCTCCGCTGCAGTGGCCTAAGGATCTTTAAATCATCGTGTCCAATAAACCATGTATTGGACATGAGTATGCCGAGGGGCACACCACTGCTGCAGCATAGGAGAGTCTCAAAGGAGCACTGTGACAGTGAACCAGCTCTAAGATTTGCGAATGCCTTTTTTATTTTAGTAACTAGACAAAAATGAGCAGCTGATCCTTGTAGTGCAAGGGGTTAATAAAAAAAAATGTTTGAAGTTGTTATTTTACAATTGAAGCCAAAACTTTTTTTGACTGTTATTCTTGAAAGTGAAAGAAAATCCCAATATCTGGTGGTCACTAGAACAGGAATAGAAGCTAAATCTTCCAATGGGGACACTAATTCTGGTGACCACCAGTTGTTTCAATCACTTTGGATGGGTTTCTACTCACTTCCTGTTGTGGCTATCAGACAGGAAGTGAAAGAAAATCTCCCCAATGGGATACAGATGGCAAAAAAAGCTGACAGGGGCTATAAACTTCCCTTAATCTATCCAAGACTGAAAAAAGGTTTTGGCTTCAGTCTTACTTTAACTACAGCTGTGAATCAGGTACCCTGCCCTGTCAGACAGGGCTGCGCTGTGTTACAGGGCTTTGTAAATCTCAGGGCCGGATGGACAGAAATATAAATCCTTTGATGTTGGCCTTAGAAAGCATGTTAGTATTCATCAGTTCACATCACAGCAAAGTTTTCTCTAGTCCTTGCACTGTCCAAAAATCTTCCTCGCTGTCTGAGCCAAACATTGGAATCAATAGCTTTCCAGTTGGGCAAGCAGACGAGAGCAGAGCAACTTCACTTTCGTAAGAGCATGCCAAAGACTCCCTGCCAGGAAGACATCTGTGGTCAGATGGCGGCTCTTCACAATCCCCATGCAACTCTCTGAAGCCCGCACAGAGAAGCCACTAGTTGAATGAGGGTTTAATCTCATCAAGCAGACAGTTATTCACTGCCGACACGTTCCTGCAGAAATAAGGAGATTAATAAACGCAGGTGTCGGAATGAGGAACCAACAGGGTCATCTCCTCTATCAAAGATACATGAAAGAGCTTACGAACATTATACCGGGAGCAAAGAGAAATTATACTCACAATGGAGCCCCGATTCACTATGCACAAAGAAAATTAATAAGTTAAAAATTTAATAAAAAGGATTATTGAAAAGATATACCTGCCGCGTTTCAGCACCTATACATCAAGAACTCCAGTCAAGTAAAGGCATCCATTGGTTCCCTTGTACAATTCAGGTAATACAATTAATGCCCCAGCTGGGGCAAAATAAGACCCACTTCCCACTCTTACCAATGCGGCAGGATTTTTATTTTTCCTTACTTTGTGATGCAAGTTATATCCACCAAGATCTCCCCCTATGCTTTTAGGTATGAGGAACCGCTAATCTAGCACTAGAATCGGTTCCAGACAGTAGAGGAAAATCTTCCCAAAGGGGCACAAAAAGAAAAAAGAAAACTTGTTAGGCGTTTAATACATTCCTTATGCTATTTAATACCAAAAAGTTTTGGCTTTAAATATACGTTATATCTTTCTGTGTTCTAAGCTTCCATAGATCAAATGATATTTCAAATCAGGCCTGGGAGTTTAAGCTTCATATACTGATCAGAGCATGTGTGGGTGGGGTCTTTAAAACAGAACTTTAACCTTTCTTTAAACACCCCCCACATTTCTGTGTTTCCATTGAAGAGATTTCCAATCACTTTCTGTCCTGGCAGGATGTGAGCAGAAATCTCCCCAATAGGAATGCAGGCAGCACTAAAAACCTGATATGGGCTCTAAACCTTTCCCATTCTATACTAATTAAAATAAAATTGTTGGTTGGAGTTGGGCTTTAAAGAGGAACTTGACCTCTTGGTAATTTTTTTCCCTCTTACCACTCTCATGACCAGAGTTGTTCTACTGTAATCCTTCCCTTCACCACTGCATTCTAGGTCCGGTGCTGCCATCTTCTTAGCCTCAGTCATTGGCAGTCGGCAGCTTCTTCCAGGATTCTCCCAGCTGGCCTCCTGATAACACACCAGGTGCGCATGCACAGTGGGGGGAATTTATCATAGCAATTGGGAGTGTTTGAACTTGCACGGAATATATTTGCACTAGATTTATGACGCCAGTGTAATGTTGTTGATAAATGAGGTTTAATAGACTCCAGGAAAGAAGACTCGTAACTCCAGGCAAAAAACATTTGCATCTTGAAGAAGTGGTCACGGGGACTTCTTAAGTTGTGATTGTTTTTTTAGGTGATGGTCCAGTTTCATACAGCCCCAGAACAAGTGCAGATGAAAACAGGTGCAGTTGAAAAAGTAGTGCAAGCTCTAGTCAAAACAGGTGCAAAACACGTGCAGTTGGAACCACAAAACAAAAAATTTTACAGAGAAAAAAAAAAGAGTTACAGGGTTTCAGTTAGGAGAGAAGGGTGAAGGAGGGGAGGACGGTTGGACTTCAAACTGCATGAATGGCTGGACGCTGTATGACCTGATTTAATGCAGTTTGGAATCCAGCCGTCCTTCCCCAATCCTCCTAACTGAAACTCTGTACCTCCATACGGAGCTCTGCCTGGGAGAAAATGTGCAGAAGCTGAGCTTTGCAGCCATGATTGAGTGATCACAATTGCAATGCTTTCCAGGCCTGAATGCAAATATTAAAGAGATTCATATTTTTTTATATATTATTTAATTATGCATTTCTTTCATTTTTGCAAAAGGTGAAGTTATCCTTTAAGATTTGCAAATGAAAGAGAGAAGTGGATTGGTTGCCGTGCACAGTAGCTCCAGATTTGATAAACTCCCCTCTATGTTTTCGTGCAGTGAGCACATCAGAGTCCCTGGTCCAATCCTCCCATACATCTATTGTAGCACCAGATCATTTATCATGGTGATTTATTTCTAGCTGATATGACAACCAGTAATAGATGAATATAATGAGTGATATATCGTTACAGACAGAAAATATGGAGAAAACATAATTAAACAAACATTTAAATCCTTGGTTCTCAACTGGTGGGTCGTCACTCAAAAGTGGGTCGCGGCCCCATGTTCAATGGGTCGCCACATGCCTTCCCCTTTTCTAGGTGAGAGGCTCCTCTGCCTCCCCCTATCACAGCACTGCCAGCTTTTGCGCCAAGCAGCCATTCACAATACGCTGCCCGGCGCCGAGTGTCAGCTTGAGGTGGGGTGGGTTGGGGGTATGGCCACGAGGGAGCTTCATCCCTATGTGCATTGCTTACAGCTCCCTCACGTGTCCTGTAGAGGTGCCTGGACCAGAGTGACATCATATTCTGGCCCGCAGCACTTCTACAGGGCGCGCAAGGGAGCTGTACAAGTAATGCACATAGGGATGGAGCTCCACCACAGCACAGCAGCCCACACTGGATCCCAGGCTGAGGATCCACTCCAGTACTCGTAAGTTAGAGAGACTGGGTGGACCTTAAATTTTTATTTTTTTAAATGAAAATTTTTTTTGGAGTGTGTATGTGTGAGATTGGGTCTGTGGTTGTGTATGTATGTCAGTGTTTTTGAGGGCCCATTCAGTGCGTTAATCGCATTGTACCCCACAGTACCATGCAATCGCGCATTCTGTGCATTCTGGTGTGGGAGGTGTGTTGGGTTGCCATTCCTTTAAATCAGTGGTTCTCAACTGGTGGGTCGCTTGTTGCTGAATACTGAACAAGTTGTTTTGTGTAATAAATTTAAATGTTTCAGAAATGAAATCATTTTTGGGTCACGCCTTAATGACCAAGGAAACATGTGGGTCCCGAGGTTACACGGGTTGAGAACCACTGCTTTAAATGGTACCCCAAACACACCTCCCACCCAGTTCGTACACCTGCACCGGAACGCGCAGTACCCTAATGCTGTGTGTTCCATTGCAGTGCGCCTTGGGTCGTGAATTAATGAACAAGGATAAATGTGGGTCCTGAGGTTACACAGGTTGAGAACCACTGATTTAAATGATGCACACTTTGATGATCTCACTTAAAGTGGACCTGTCACATGACAGATTTTTAAATAATCAAGTAGACAAGTGTAAAATAAGTCATTCTCCAGTGAATGTTCGCTGGAACATGTGCCGTTTTTATAGATCTATCAGATTGCTTTTCAGAGTTCACACGCTGTATGTAATTATTCCAGCTCGGCGTCAAATGACTTCTTACCAAATTGTTAGAATTGCTGCTTGTGTAATGGCACACTGCTATTAATGGCTATGATCCCACAATTACATTTAATTATAGTAATGCACAGGAAAGTGCCCTTTCAGCGGCAACCTTTACCCAGAAAGTTCTAAAAACCAGAAAGGCAAAAAAAACAAGGTCATCGAAAACGCACAAAGCTATGATTTAGAGCGTACCTGTGAAGTGATTAGGGTTAGTTTGGAGACGCCAAATGGGTATGCTTAAAAGCAGTTCCGGATTTGTACTTCCTGCGCCCTAAGGATAACTGTCTTGTGAAACATTCCTTCTGCTTCAATCAACTGGCTAGCTCCAGTATCCCAGTATAACAAGACTGGATATCACGATCTGGGATCAGGCTCAGCAGGCAAATTCCTGGTATAACAGGCCGGGTTTGGTACACAAGCAGACGGTAGTAGTATGAGCAGGCAGAAGCGTAGTCAGCGAACAAGCCAAGGTCAGTAGCCAAAGATATCAGGTATGAAGTCGAAGGCGATGAGAGTAGTCGGTGAATCAGCAGCCAAAGGTCGGTACACGGGTAGTAGTATGAGCAGATTGGGAGCAAGAAGCAAGATATCGGCAGAAGCACAATAATCTGGCAAACAGGAAGTGCAGGGGCATGGCTAAAATAGGAAGTTCAAGGGAGGAGCAAGGAGTTCGGAGTTCAGCAGAAACTAGGTTTAACTGAGGATTGCACAGGAGATGAGGCAAGGAGCTATCCAAGGTTCTAAGGTGGCTCAGCAGGTAGAACCACTGCCAGCTATAGCAGAGGCCCTGGGTTCAGATCTGGTTCCTGACACTGGATGTCACGGGCACACAAGGCACACCCTGGCTGGTGGCAGAAAGGCTTAGGGCTTGTTCATACCATGGCTATTGAGCTGCATTTTTCTGCACACCATCGCATATGTATGGTGTGAACAGGACACATAGAGAACAAATGGTTGCTGTGGCTTGAAGAATAAAAAAAAAAGAAGATACAGTTTTCCCAATCTGCATCTAGAACGGATGACTAGATGAGTAGGGAGAATAGTCACTGCCATATGGGCCAGTACACAGTTATAACCAATAAAAATGCACAAACTGTGCAGGGCCAGAGACAATGAGGACCTGGCCGGATGGCTTTGGTAGGCAGAGTGGCAGTCTTAAATTTTTTATTATAAAAGAGAGTTAGTGCCAGCCAATAACATGTTGTGTGGATGGTTGTATGCTGCCACTAACACCCCTGTCAGCCAAAGCCATGGCCTATGTAGGCTATGCACAGATCCAGCTGGCTCTTTCCTATTTTGCTCAATGACTGCTGAGTCTGAAAGCATGTGCTGTGCTGGACATCTTTCTTTACACATCTGTGTTTGTTGGGCATAGTATTCAGGCAGCATTAAGCTTCTCACTTCAATAGGGGAGATGGGCTTTGACATTACACGGCATCCATTGCCAAAGTGAACATGGATTGTAAATATTAAAATTACACTTAAAGTAGTAACTTTTATTCAATAATGAATCCAGGTCAAATAAATGTACATTGCCCAGCAAAGCATTTCTTTACATTTTGTCCAAGCACTTACAGTCATCATCGTTTCCAAAACAGATGGCTCCAACTCTCTCAGCGCCACTTCCCTGAACTTTCTGTCCAGTGCAATATCACAAGGCATAGCACAGCCTCCAGCAGCTGTCCACCTACTAGCTTGGAGTAGGGAGGGAGGAGGAGAAGAAAGCAGGGTGCTGGCCTTGCCTTGCTGTGTGTTTGTGGAGACACACAGCTTGCTAAAACACACAAGGGTGGTGTCATAGGATCCTTCAAGGGAGAGGAGCCACCCTCAGGGCCTGTTCACACAACGTCCGTTTTCTGTGCTGACCTGATCCGTACGCTCCTGCACTAAAAATGCATCCCAATGTATCCCTATGTGGTTTATGGGCTACAGTTCTCACGTGCGCAGTCCGTTCAGGTTACGACAGAAAAATACTGCATGTCACATTTTGTACGGTCAGGAAAGGCAAAATGCATCAAAAACACACTGCACTACAGCTAACATACTGACAGCCCCACTCCAGCAAAAAAAAAAAAAAACGTTTTTTTTTTTTTTTTACAGGAACGCATCAAAAACGCAGCTAAAACGCGGCAAAACACATAGCACCGCCTGATCAGGACCTGAAACTCATGTGAACAGGCCCTAAAACAGGATATCATGGCCAGGAGCAACAAGTATTGTAAGCAAATTAATCAGCATTTGAAATCGCTTAAACATGTTTTGATTTTAATATCACTTTAAGAACAAGCCCAGGTACCAATAAGTGACTCCATTATTTATTTTTTAAAAGGACTATGTGGGAATTTGGAATTCAGTAAAAGTCAAATGCAGTCAGGCAGTAATTTTGGCTGTTTTGGCTGGATATGATTGACGGATATAATTACCTGGCAGGCAATTCAAGTCAGAGACTCCAGATGTGCAGTTTAACTGTAGAAATGTAGGTCTCTGTCTCCTTTCATAAGGCCATTATGACTGTGTAACTTTTCCACAGCTTGGCTTCCCAGTTAATCGCTGTTAAACCTACTTTGACACCACTGTTTGATGGTGGCAAGTGGTCATAACTGGGAATTTGATTGGGATGTTTTCCTGCTTTAAAGGAGAACTATGAGGTGAGTGCTTTTTACTCACCTCATAGTTCTAGCCGACCTGTGACAATGAGACTGTCACAGGTCGGCTCAGTAGAATGGGAGGTGAGCGAACACATACCGGCGTTCGCTCACTTCTTGATCCTGTCACAGCTCTCCGCCGTGACAGGGGGAGGGGCTGGATTCCCCTCTCCCCACTCCGATCTGCCAGCGCTGACTGTAGCTCGCGGTATACTGAGCTTAGGGTAACGGGAGGACGCTAGTTTGTGTCCTCCCGTTACCCTAAGGAGAACTATGGGGAAAAACACTGACCCCATAGTTCTCCTTTAAAGAGAAATCCCAAAGAGACTAGGATGTTGTGACTCCAATTCCCGGCAATCACACAACCCCTGAATAGGAGTTTTGGATGGCACTGGCCTTTAAAAATCTAGTCCATCAAAATATATAGAAAGATCAACCACATGTCATGATTGCCAGCTCCGGGCCATTCCCACTCATCAATCATGACTCGCTACTGGTCACTGAAGGCCTTTTAACAAAGCATTGGAGTGTGCAAACAAGAGCCAGTTACCACTAGCAATGATCCCTGCAAATACCTGCAGCTGCCACAGTCCCTACTACCTCAGCTGAATCACAGACCTTTTTTTATTGGTCAGTGCTACAACATTTCCTGGTAGTGTTGAAGTGATGGGCCAATAGAAAAGCATGGGAGACAGCAGAGGCGTCTCTAGATGCCTACACGTTATACCTTTTATAGCAACTTTTTTTAAATGTATAGTCAAAACCAAATACAAAAACATAATATATTGAGTTTAACCAGTTCCTTGGGTATACTGGCTGCATTCATTTGCGTTTTTCCTGCTAGAATCTTTTTCAGCAAGTTCAGAAACCTGAACAGAAAACACAAATATTGTTATCTTTTTTTCTGTAAACAACTAATCCCATCAACACTAATGTAATGGAGATTAACAAAAGCAGACATGTTTTTAGTCCAACCCGAGTGGCATCCATGGTGGACATGGTCCATAAATACATTGGACGAGTGAAAACAGCCACCTAGGGACAAGATGTGTGTTTAATAGCAGGATCACCAGGTGAAAATAAAGGGGGAAAAAACACAAAAAAGAAAACTAATGGAGACACACCATGTAAGGACTGGTAAGATGCAACATAATACATTTTCATTTTTATGGGTTTAGATACATTTTAAGCATGAATTTAATGCATTTATTTGGTCCACAGGTTTGCAACAATGTTCGTGCAAGCAAGGCTCCAAAGCTGATACTTTGAATCTGGTTTCTCTACCTAGTGAGTAACCAACCTGAAACAAACATGTGAACAGTAAGTCTGATTTCCTACATCTTTGGTCCAGGTCATATGCTAGCAAGTGAACAAAGAATCAGGATGAAAGCCCCAGAGCCAATTCCTGTGAAAACAAGTCAAACATGGCAGCTCTCAAAGTTCTGTCTTCAGTGGTTCCCTTTAACCGCAAAGCAATAAATGGTATGGCAGGATGGCACACTGCTCCAGCACCTGAAGTAAACTAGAGCAAACTGATCCTTGAAAGAACAACTGTTGGTCAGATAGGTTGCCCATCACACTCAAGGACTTTATAGTTAGAGTTAGAATTTGCTTATAACTTTAGGTGCCCATATCTCTGGATACACTGATCATTCTGAAAAGTAGATTTTTTCAAAGATACACTTTCATTACTGCAAAAGAAAAGTCAAATCACATATCATATTGTATTATATGCTAATGATACTTGCTATTAGCATGGAGGATGACTGCACTCTCTTGAGAGGCTAGAGTCACCATTCAGCATCTGACACTTCCAGTTGTGTCGGATGTCTGCAACTCTACATTGCATGACATGGTTCCACCTGTCGGTCACTAAGCCAACACTGTGTTCCTTCAGGAGGCATCATATTGAGCAGACACAGACATCGGTCACAGTCAGAAGTGTAGGATGCTAATGACTTTACTTGCCCTTCTAACCTTGCTCTCTGTTCACCAACATCTTTGCAGGAATAAAATGATCTCTTTAAGCATTTTTCACCATATGATCCGTCTAAATTGCCCTGGTTTGTGACAGGTTTACTTTAATTTGGCCATCCTGTAATATTACTTAATAACATATCTTAGCTAGGAAAATAAAGTGATTTTCCTCATAGGTTTTGGCATTTTAGAAATGTGTGATGTAGATGAGTAAAATAATGAGTTACGGTGTATTTTTTCCGTTCTTTCCTCTGACTTAGCATAATAGACGAGGCAATGTAAATCATGACATAACCCTGGAGAGCAATCAGTTTGCTTTCATTCTGAATTACCAGGTTAATTACATTTATTGTGTGTTGAAGTGTTAGGAGGTTGGTACGTGTAGCAATGGTGTAAAACATGCAGCTAGTTGCTTACTACACCCACCATACAATAATGGTATAGTGCCTGTCTAATAGGAGTGTGCACATTAGATGGGAAAATTCAAGGTGTGACAGAGCCTAAGTAGTATTTTTATCTTTTAGATTGTAAGCCCTCACGGGCAGAGCCCTCCTTACCAACTTGACTTGAATTGTATTGCAATGTATTCCTTATATTGTAAAGGGCTGCGCAAACTGTATAAAAATAATAATAATTGCAAACATCTCTGGAGTTATATAGTATTACAATGAATGCACCTTAGTTCTTAAAGCTGAACTTCAGGCAAACCGCTTAATACACAGATGAAATATATATTTATATTAGGCATAATTGAAATATATATATACACTGTGTGTGTGTATAGATAGAGAGATATCGGGGTACCATGGGCATACAGTAAATATATAACTAGATAGTACCCCTTCCTTCAACCTAGTAATGCCCCTGGAATTTGACTGAAAGCAAATCCAAGACAGATCTAGTCAACAGTAAGAAGTTAAAGTGATATTAAACCTTTATTTTTTTCATTTTTATTATTATGAGGGCCAGACTTGAAATTACATTTGTTCCTGCTTTAAACATTTGATTCTCCTCCTTTTTGCAGCTGTCCCCAAACGCTAGCCACCCTCCCTGTTTGCGGTTGTCTCCATCAGCAAGTTGGCTGCTGAGAAGACACCAGTGTGTGTTCCTGCAGCTAGCTGTGTGCGTCCATGGACACACACAGCTTGCTGCAAGCCATGCCCCCTGCTCACACTTTGACTGACGGCAGAGGGAGCCTATGGGGGGGACAGGGGCCACATAAAGGCACTGGGCCTTTTTTACATTAATACAGAGAATGCATTAATGTAAACAATGCCTAGCCTTTAGAGATAATTTAAACCAGTGGTTCTCAACCTATGTAACCTCAGGACCCACATTTGTCCTTAAGTCGCGACCCAAGTCGCACTGCAATGGAATGCACGGCATTGCGGTACCACGTATTCCAGTGCGGGCAATTGAAATGTGGGTGGGAGGTGCGTTTGGAGTGCCATTCAAATGAATGGAAACGCAATCCACCTCCCACACCAGAATGTGTAGTAGGTGCAATTGTGTGGTACAATGCGTAATCGCACAGAACTGTTCGATTAACGCACTGTACTAGTGTGAACGGGCCCTCGAAAACACTGACAGACACACAACCACTGGCACAATCTCACACCCTCACAGACATTCTCACACACTCCAAAAAAATGTTTTTGTTTTTTTTTAAGATCCACCCAGTCTCCCTACCTTACAAGAACTGGAGTGGATCCTCAGCCTGGGGTTTCAGTGTGGGCTGCTGTGCTCCGACGGAGATCCATCCATATGTGCATTGCTTGTACAACTCCCTTGCATTCCATGTAGAGGTGCCGGGAGCCACAATGTGATGTCATTCCGGTCCAGGCCCCTCTATAGGACATGCGAGGGAGCTGTAAGAAATGCACGTATGGATGCAGGTCCCTTTGCAGCCAAAAACCCAGCCCACACCACCGCAAGCCAACACGTGCTGCCGGGCAGCATATCTTAAATGACTGCTTGGCATAAGAACTGACAGTGCTACGCTAGGGGGAGGCTGAGGAGCCTCTCATCTAGAAAAGTGGAAGGCACGCGGCAACCCGCTGAACACGGGGGCCAAGATCCACTTTGGGTCATGACCCGCCATTTGAGAACCAAGGCTTTAAACTGTTTAGTTCTGCTGTGGCAACTACTACTACTAAAATGCCATAAAGGAGCATTTTTTTATGGGGCCACAATGCCATGTGAGCCTTTTTTTGAACTGATAAAAAAAAAAGGAGCCAACTCACCTAAAATTCTGCAGCCTAAAGTGACAACTGACACCTGGCATCAAATGAGACAAAAACATTTATCTGGAAGATCTTAGATAATGGATGAAGAGAAAACAAGGTGGCAGCCTTGCCAGTTGCTTGATGCCATAAAAAAACCCAGGTTCACAGTCACTTGTGCTTTGACAGGAAAGGAGGGAGGGGATCCCCATCCTTGAGGCCATAAGCCCAAATTATGGTCTGTCTGAGCCACCTAGAGATGGGGGAACAAGAAGCTGGGGCACCCTTCTGGGATCCTTCCAGGACAACAAAAAGGGAATCAGTCTTTTTCTCTAAGAAACAGTGGCTGACAGATTCACACAGCGCAATCCACATCCATACAACAAAGGGAAATTTCCTTTTGATAAACGAGAGCTGGGCAAATGGACAGACGAACAATGTCCTGGCTGAGGTGAAAAACAAAAACTATGTTAGGTAAGACGAAAGTCCAGGACCTTAATGCCACCTGTCCATATTCAAGACCAAAAAAGGTTATTTGTAAGATAAAGCCCCTAGCTCAGACACTCAATTTGCAGAGGTGATGGCTACAAGGAAAACCATCTTAGCCTTAGCGGCCCATTTAAGGCTAAGCAGCAGGTTTGCATTATTTCTCCACATCCCCAGTAGCATATTTTACCTTTCCTTCACTCGCCACTCTGCTCAGTGGCAGGAGCCGTGAGAAATACCCGTTACTTTTGGGTATAGAGGAGCATATGACTTGTACTGAGCCAATCAGTGCTACCACACTGGAAGTCCATAGCCCTGTGTAAGTTTTGACTCTGCATTACTTTCCTTTTTCTCCCAGAGACTACATGGAGCGGCAGTGGTGGCCTGCATTAAAGTGTGGCGCAATGTTTACCCATCATTGTCACTTCACAAAGAGGAGGGGGGAAGTGGAACGAATAGAAAAATACACATTCTTTAAGTGAATTATATTTTAAACTTTTACAAAGTATAATGTGTATCTAAGCCTCTCCAGATACAAAAATGTTACGTTTAGACTAACTTAACTCACCAGCTGAGTGGCCCTAGTTTTAATCATGGCATTCAACTGTACTGAACCTATATTCTCCACTTGCCTAATCTCCATAGTTAAACCTGTTCCGCTTCAATTAAATCCTGCAAAAATAAAGGTCAGTGTGTTCCCTGGTTCCAGCACAAACCTCTCTCTGAGTTCGGGGGCGGATACAGAACACAGCATTTAATAAAAAGATGCAACAGTTACCAAGATGTAATGTGTTAAAACATGCACAGAGATTATACTGATGTAAAACTAAAATTAGAAGTTAACAGATTTGACATTCTGACTCCAGAACAGCTGCAATAATCTCCTGGATATTACTGGTCGAAGAAAGGCTATTATTACACTATTCTTCCATACCAATACCATAGTCCAATACAAAAACACAAAAACAATGGACATAGACCACCTTATCCACTTACGTCATTAAATGTAGCTAAAGCCTTACTCAAGCCAAATTTGTTTTTCTTTTATTTGTCGAGAAAATAAATTCTGTTAAACTTCCTGTCTAATTTTTAAATTTGCTTGTGACCCAGTGAAGAGCAGTTGTCACCAAGAAAGGAAGACATAGATGGCAGAAATAACTTTATATTTTAACCCTTCCCTCATGCCACTAAATATTTGTTTTTTGTCTGTGTTCATGTTTGTTGGGGAGAATTTAAATCACTTCCAGTTCAAACAGGAAGTGAAGTCTCCCCAATAGGGGCACACACACAGCGATAAAACCCTGACTAAGGTACTAACCCATCTCCACTCTATCTAAAACAAAAATGTTTTGGTTGGAGTAGGAATTTAAATGGATACCAGCCAGATCTTATATTACTTTTGAACTGTGGCAGAGAGATCTGGTTGAGTTCCATACTCTGCCAACCTACAATCGCCACTATAAAAAACATCTCATACCTGACACTGTTGGGTGCAGTAATTACAACCCACCATCATGAACTTAAAACCAAAATACCAATGCGGAGAAGACTTGTTATCACAGACTGGCTGATCAAAGACAGCTGTTATTTCTCAAGACTGTCTAGCTTATGATTTGCATCTCATTGGTAGGTACATCAAACGTTTTTCATAGAATTACCTTGGGAAAGTTCGACTTCGGAGTTCCTTAATGAAGACTTGACTGCCATTTTGTACTGGCTTGACATCTGTTGCCTGTCCCGTGTCTTGTTTTGTGCTTCTTTTCTTTTTCACTAAAAACACAAAAGCAGAAGATTTATTGTAACAAATTATTTTACTAAATAGGATGGCTGTCACTGATATTACAGGCAAGCACAAAGCCATTTTATGGAAGTAACACTATTGTACATTGTATCCTTGAGCTGCAAGTGAGCTTGAAAGCTGCTGCCTGCATTTGTGCTATTTACAAAGGGAGCGCATGTAAGACTAATACTTTTCTATTTCTTGGATGGGATAAAGATTTTTTAGTAGACACAGCTCTCTATTTCTCTGTAGAAAATTGTGTAAAATGAGAATGAGCCCATTTGTCTGCAAAGTGACCAATCTGACGATGTCTTTTGTGTAAAAGGAGAATGAGCCCATTTATCTGCAAAGTGACCAATCTGACGATGTCTTTTGTCCCAACATGCACTAGAACAGTAATATGGTGGAGTGCTATAGATAGGATGACACTGTACTTGCAGAAATGATTAAAGGATCACTAAACAGAAATATAATATATTGCACCCGCATTAGGTGTGATGGCTGCATTGGGTTTCTTTTTTAAGACTGAGTACATTTTCTGCAAGTACAGAAAAATATGCGTTGATCTTGCCAGGATTCCAGTGTCTTTGTAGCTTCCTGTGCATTGAACTATTTAATACAATGTCTTGCGCTTCAGAAACATGGAGCAGCTCTACCCTCTTCTGCAATCCCGCTGCTGGAACCTCGGTACCTGGTAAAGCTTCCACTGGAGCCTTTACTGAGCAATAGGTAAAAACCGGCACTCCATAAGGGGATCAGTCCATCCTAGCAGGTCCCGGCCGATGAATAACAACTGGATGGAGCCCAGTTGTCATTGTTTAATGACAGGTCAGCATCCTCAGGTAATTTGGGGGCGCTGATCTGTCATTCTGTCCTTTCAGATACATATCAGTACCCCATCAGGTCTTCCCTGCTGTTTGGGAGCCCCAATATTATACAATAGATAACGTTTTATTCTAACCTTTTGACCTTTGAGTTTCCTTTGTGCACACCTTTTTAAGAGGAAGCAGTGTCCTTCTATATGTCAATGTGTCTCTGTAGGGCAATCCTCTCTTTACAAAATCTGGACTTACCCTGGCTCCTACAAGACTTATTTCATCAAATATTTTTGGCCATTTACAAATTTTGGTTTGCTAGTTACAGTATATACTGGTTCGATGTTGCCCCACACACACTGAGCCATACTGGCTGCTGTGTACTGGCTGCCCAGCCATGCAGGTGCTGTGGGCCAGCTACTGTCAGGGGGTACTAATTATTTGACGGGTTAGAAAACCTGATATGATTACTATTATCACCATCACCACCGATATTTGGTAGTCAGAGCACACAGACATACTTGACACTGAGAAAGGAGAACGATAAAATAGGCATACACAAAGCTGTTTTTCTCATGTTCAGCTATTATGTCCTTGATGCCTTACCTTATCTAGCTCACATCTCTTAGATCTTCATTGACGAAGATGCATAACAAACTTTATTTTGCCTTTAGTAAGGAGTGGTATTTTACCACAACTAATACTATTATACCAATCATGTAATTTTATCATTCCCTATGATAAAATGAATGTAAAAGTCAAAACACGAAGATTAAACACAAAGGTTATCACCCCTTAAAAAAACCATCAGCTTCAGTCTGATGATAACTAGGAGTTTGAATATCTGCCCATGAATGAGAGCAGTGAAAGAAGCCATTTGAGTTGGTGATTGAAGCTCAATTCATTAAAATAATGAGTTGATATAGCACAACATCTTATTTAAAAATCATGATAATTTTCTCCTAAAAATGTTCGATTCATAAGCATAAATATCACCAAGATGTGTAATCTTTATTTTGGCATATCCATCGCCTCCATTGACAACTATGGAAACTCTGAGTTATCAAACCTTTGTGAATCGACTTTTACTTTTTTTTTTCCCTTAAGGGCCAATAAAATACCAGTGACAGTGTAATGATGGCACTAGTAGAGGTAAAATACCACTACATACAGACCAGAGTTAGGCCAGCTACACACCTAGGCGACTGAGCTGTTTTCGCGCATTTGTCGAGTGCTTTTTTGCATGATTTCCCTTCAAGACCACGCGAAAACCACACTGCATCTTTGCCAGAACAAGAGGTATTTTTCTGTGCTTGCTGAAAATGTGTGAAAAAATAAAACCAATACAGCCACCACATGCAATGATGGGTGAGCTGCAACGAATTACATTATAGTTCTTGTGTTTAGATTAGGGATGCACCGATACTAGTATCGGTATCATTGCTGATGCCGAGTATTTGGGTGAGTACTAGTCTGATGCCTAACCTGATACTTCCGTTATCAGGAAGCCTTGTGACGAGAAAGCATGGAGCCAGCTTACCGGCCAATCAGGAAGCCGGGCAGCGCGTAATGACCCGCCGCGTCATTACACAGCGCCCGGCTTCCTGATTGGCCTGAAAGCCGACTCCATGCTTTCTCGTCACCTAGTGATGAGAAGCATTGGGATGGCTTCCCTGCTAATCGAGAAGCCAGGTGGTGAGTCTTTACATGCTGCCCGGCTAATCAGGAAGCCAGGTGGCGAGTCATTACACGCCGCCTGGCTTCCTGAATGGGACTTCCAGTACTTGGTATTCAGTATTGGCGAGTACCGAAAAAAATATATCGGTATTCGTACTCAATACCGAAATACAGGTATCGGTGCATCCCTAGTTTAGATAATCCTTTAAACAAGAATAGAAGCATATGTTATATTAAAAGTAACATCAACTATATGAAGTCCCTTTAAGAATCATAAATCATGACAGGAAGTGCTGGCTTCTCGCGGCGCAGCATAGTCAGTATAAACACAAGAAATATTTAAATACAAGTACTAATACCTACCCATGTGTTTCCAGCCATATCTCCTGGAGTGAATACAATAAATAACTTTACGTGGATAATATTTATTTTATGGACGAAAGTACACAGGAAAGTTATTAGAAGCTTCCGCCGAGCCAAATTACATAATGTTCTATTGTGCTAAGTCTCTGCAAACACGCAGATCAATGCAATGTCTTGCTGATTAATTATCCCATATTTCATTGTACACTTCATCTCAAACAATGGTTAAAGCGGGAGAAAATACTCAATTTTCCAAATTATGTCATAATGCTTAAACTGTCACAGAAGACACTTTGAAAAACCAAGATAATGTGAGTTTGTGATACACTAAATCTATTTCAATTCAAAAATACTTTCTGTAAAATATACAGGAAATCCACATGCAGTACGAAGATCCAGGAGTGTCAATTAATGTTAGATATAAGAAGCATATGGGGTTCCAGTCCTCCCTGCACATTACCAGCTCACTGTACCATTATCCAAATTTACTAACCTTATAATCTAAAAGCATCTACACTACATACCCCAACTCTTCCCCACTAAAAAGCTCCATCCTCATATTTCCAGTATCTGTTTACCATTCTCCATAATTCCAGTATCTCACAAACTTTCTTATATCTCCAGTATTTCACCACTACCCCATTACTCTACCATCTCACCACCTTTCCCCATTGTTTCAAGTATCTCACCACCATTCCCATATCTCCAGTATCTCACCATCATTTCTATATCTCCAGTATCTCCCCCGCTATTCCCATTTCTCCAGTATCTCCCCCGCTATTCCCATTTCTCCAGTATCTCCCCCGCTATTCCCATTTCTCCAGTATCTCACCACCATTCCCATATCACTGGTATCTCACCACCATTCCTATATCTCCCATATCTCACCACCATTCCTATATCTCCAGTATCTCCCCACCATTCTTATATCTCCAGTATCTCCCCACCATTCTTATATCTCCAGTATCTCACCGCCATTCCCATATTACCAGTATCTCACCACCATCCCCATATCTCTAGTATTTCATTATCAGCCCCATATCCCTCCACCATTCCCATATCTCTAGTATCTCATCACCCTCCCTATATCTCCAATATCTCACAACCACCCTTCGTATTTCCAGTAACTCACCACCTCCCCTACCTCTCCAGTATCTCACCACCATCCCCCTATCTGCAGTATCTCATCATGACCCCCTATATCTTTTGTATCTCAACACCATTCCCCATATTTCCAGTATTTCACAAACAAAAAAGTCCTATCCAAAGCTAAAACATTATGGCTGGAGTGTCACCTTAGGGTTTTATTGACTGGCCTCTGCAGTAATATTATCACTTGTGTTATGACTCAAGTGTCCACTTTAGCATGCCTCAAGTGCGATCACAGCTTGATAATGGTTTCCCAACCGGTTTCCAAAGTGGGCTTTCAAACCCTACCTCTCAATACCAGACACATTGTCCAGCAAAAGCTTATTTTTTTTCAATCCTTGCATAGTAACAAGCTCTGATAAACAGACACCACAAATTCCCTGAAACATGTTGATTCCCCGTTTGTTATTACTACTGATACTACCAATAAAGAACCTACTGGACTTTTCTAAAAGCAGAGTGGCACTCCCATTCTTTTACCATTTTATCAAAGGTTATGGAATCAGGGGAGACTTCACAAGCAATATCTTTGCACACACACATAACACTGCAAGCATTTTAATCATCAGAATGTACCAAACATCACAGAGATTTGGAGGCAGAAAGGAAGCAGAAGTGCTTGATAGGGCACAGGGGTCAATCACAGCCACAAATCTGCCTCCCTTAACACCACTAAACCCAAAACATCTGGTTGACGTTCTTATAATAGCCTTTGAGACATGGTTTTGCATAATCCCCTACAGCAGGGGTGGACAAATAAATATGGAATTCAGGAGCCAGTTTGTCCAACCCAGTAACCAGGAGGATATATATACGTATATATACAGTGTGGTTATTGCGGTCTCTCAGGAAATCGTCCAAAAGTTTCTTTAATGATTCCACACTCTTGGCTGAAATCACTGCCTGTGGCAGCGAGTTCCAGACCCTAACCGCTCTAACTGTGAAGAACCCCCTTCGCCCCTTGTGCTGGAGTTTTTTTCCACCAATTTTAGGTGGTGGCCTCTAGTCTTTGTTATGGAGTTAATCGTAAAGAGTTTGTTGCTAATGTTGCTGTCACCATTGAATATCTTGTACATGAAATTAATAATTGTAATTGTAATTTTTTCAAGGGGCATTGGCTAGCTAGTTCCTAGGATTTATCCAGCCCTACCGTACAGACCTGTGCCCAGCATAGTGGATGTCACATGTAGCCAACAAGCCTTTATAATCCACGATATTGAACTTTTTTTTATGTTAGTCCAACAGCAACTTGCAAGAACTCAGATGGTGCTTACAAAAAAAGCCCCAATGCTATAGCATCAGCTAACCTTTAGTGCAGTGGTTCTCAACCTGTGTAACCTTAGGACCCACATTTGTCCTTGGTCATTCAGTCGCAACCCAAGTCGCAGTGCACTGGAATGCACAGCATTAGTGTGCGGGCGTACGAACTGTGGGTGGTAGGTGCATTTGGGGTACAATTCAAATGAATGGCAAAGCAGCACACCTCCCACATCAGAATGAACAGTAGGTGCGATTGTGTGGTACAGTTTAACACACTTTACTAGTTTGAACATGCCCTCCAAAAACACTGACATACATACAGACACAATCTCACAAACTCACAGACATTCTCACACACACATACACACTCCAAAATGTTTTAACATTTTTTTAAGGTCCACCCAGTCTCCCTACCTTACGAGAACTGGAGTGGATCCTCAACCTGGGGGTCAGTGTGGGCTGCTGTGCTGGAGCTCCATCCATATGTGTATTGCTTGCACTGCTCCCTTGCACGCCCTGTAGAGGTTTCAGGAGCCAGAATGTGATGTCACTCCGGTCCAGGCACCTCTACAGGACGCGTGAGGTAGCTGTAAGCAATGCACGTATGAATGGAGCTCCCTCGCGGCCATAGCTCCATCTCACCTCAAACTGACACTCGGTGCCGGGCAGCACATTTAAAATGGCTGCTTGGTGCGATAATTGCCAGTGCTCCGCTAGGGGGAGGCAGAGGAGCCCCTCACCTAGAAAAGTGGAAGGCATGCTGCGACCCACTGAACACCAGGTTGCGACCCACTTTTGGGTCACGACCCACCAGTTGAGAACCAAGTCTTTAGAGGACGTTCAGTGAAAGAACTTCAAGGGGTAGTCAGAATATCAACAGCTGTGTGCCTACTGGTCTCAGCTGTATTCCAGCCCTGGTAGACACCACCAGTCACTTGCCTTGTTCAAGCTCAGCCTGGCTATTAGCCATATAAAATCTTTTCATTTGTGCAGACAAGAATAAAAATAATAGCTTTCCAGCTTTGAGCATATCTCTGATTATTGCACATCTCAACGATTTTCAGGTATTAAGCCAGTAAAGCCATTATTTTACAGCATGACATGGAATAAACAAGAGATATTATCCTCATTAGTTGTACACAATACAACTTGAGAAGTGACACAAGAGCACAGGATGAGTGTGAGACAACACAATAATGCAGGGAAAACATACAGAGCAAAGCGGAACAAATAAGTACAGGACAGGTGAAAGACAGAGCCAGAGATCAAACAGTACACTACAGGAGAACATGACAGAGGAACCATGTACACAGAGCTGCCGACAGGCCTCAAAAAGTGAGAATACAGCGGTCAAAGATAACGTAGAAATGTAAACAGCCATGATATAGAAAAAAAATTGTGATATACAATGATAAAACCTATATACATGTATTTCTATGGTTGGAGGTGTGTAAAGGCTCCAGTTTTGGGTATAAGTGAACAAAAGCAGAGCATTCATACAATATAAAGGGACTACATCTACAGTAGGGAGGAAATTATTTTAGATTGGGATGTACGTATAATTGTTTTTTTTTCCTGCAAAGGCTACGCGGTGTTGAGCTAGAGGTAGGTATTTACAGTAGCTATGTGGCATACACTGAGCGAAGGGTTTATATTGACCCCTTTATTTAAACAAAAATAGCAAATAGTCAAACCTGCAAAAGTAACGAGGGAATAACGCCTATCCCACCTCAACCTAACCACTGAATCATCAGGCTCTCAAACAATTCATGCCCACACAGCTACCTCCTCATTTATCACTTGCCCCTCCCTTTTAGATTGTAAGCCCTCAGGGGCAGGGCCCTCCTTACCATCTTGTCTTGAATTGTATTGTGATCGTAATGTCTTCCTTATATTGTAAAGCGCTGCGCAAACTGTTGGCGCTATATAAATCCTATATAATAATAATAATAATGGGCAGGGGTGTGGAATAAAAAAAAATTAAAAAAAAACTATGTGTCCACGGACTAAAGCAGGGCCCAATCTACTTGTCCCTCATAGCAATCTGCTTGTCGTGATACAAAAACTAATTGTAAGCAAGTCCATATGTAACTGTGCTATGAAGCACTTCTTATTGGTCATCGTGGTCACCTGACCGCACTCACATGCAGCATATTAGCATGTGAGCCTAACGGGGAACTATTTTCACCTGGATGCTAGAAGGCCAAACTACCCAAGGCCCAGCAAGGATGTAAAACAGCCCCCCACTTGTAGAAATGATGGCGTCCCTTCATGCCTTCATGTGTCAAAGGGCTTAGCCTATCTCTGGGGCGCCGACTGCAGAAGTAGATGGAAATTGCCTCTCACGGAGACCAGTTCCAGTACAATTCGAGGTGGGGCCCTGGACCCCAGGGTGCTTCCAATCCACATAAAGAAATACCTTAAATAGAAAGTGTCAAATCCCAGGAGCCAGGTAGCCAAAGCTCCTTCAAAATTACAGTTGGTGCCTAACTATTGAGGTGCCTCCCCAAAAAATCCTGCTGGCTCTTGGATTGGACAGACTGGCTCCTGAATTCCTTATTATTTCTCCACCCCATATTAATCCAAAGTAGATATAGAGATACTCACGGATCTTGCAGCAGAGATATATGAAGGCATAAGCATTTTATTGTCAATGTTTCAATGGGTAACAGTCGATCTTTATCATGGCATTGGGACATGGACACATGGACTGAGCGCCATCAAACGTCTGACAATCAATTGACTTATCTCTGCTGCAAGACCCGTGAGGACCTGTATACTTTGGACTTGTGGATAAGCACCCAGGCATTTACCTTACAAACAGTGTGGTGGCTACTCCTGGGACTATATCTATATCTATATATAGATATATATACATATATACTGTATATACTCTATATATGTATATAGATTATGGCACTTTTAACAAAAATCCTTCTTGTCATCTTTCATTTTTTATAATTATGTTGGTAATTAATTGTTTGCTGTAAGATGAGTGATACCGACGAGTGAACAGAATCTCAACTGAAGACAACTACAATATAGTCTGTGTCTGCAGAGGAGACAGAGCCGTGTCCTTGGACTGTATGAGAGATTGCTGAATTTTCATTAAAAAAACAAAGGTATGTAGAAAAAAAAAAAGCAATCTAAGTATTGTGACGGATTCTCATAATCCGCTGAAATATATGACATAATATTGCTAGTGACAGACTCTCCAATGTGGCAGCTGGCCGGGCACACAAAAGAAATTACAAGAATTGGATGAGTGGAACGAGAGACCCACCAAAGGTCTTGAAGGGAATTAAATTATTTTACTCTGACATTTCAAGTGATGGAAGCCGCTCTTTGCACTACTTTCATTTAAATATGCCAACAGAGGTGCCAGGAATGGCAATCCAAGATCAACCCACATAGCTATGGGCAGAGTAGGAGACTATGAGGTTGACTAGAAGACTTTTAAAGGGGAACATCAGCAGAATGTTTTGATACAAACCTAAAATAGCATATAATAAACACACATACAGTATTACATTCAATGTACACTTATACTACATACAATGTGCACACACATACACTGTACACTATACAAAGTACATGCACCACACACAACACACTTGGACTCTGGTAAGGGACCGTCCTTCTGTGATGTGATAGAGCAAATCTTCAACTTCTTGATTTGCTAATATTATGCCTTCCCTGGTTCCTCCACCATCAACATGCTAATGAATGTTTTAAATAAAACCTTTAATCACATACTCTAACACAGCCATTTTTCCAATAGTGTGTTGTGGCACACTGGGGTGCCTTTTGGCTTCCTCAGGGGCGGCTGGAAACTTTCGCACAGCGTCATGCCTTTCCTAGGTGCAGGCAGACCTCTGATGTGAAGGGGGCTCCTGATGTGAAAGGGGGGACTCTGATGTGAAAGGGGGCATTCTGATAGGAAAATGGAGCTCTGGTGTAAAGGGGGGCTTCTGATGTAAAGAGGGCTCCTGATGTGAAGAGGGAACTCTGTATGTGAAGGAAAACACTTTTTTGTGCTTTTGCGTGGGGACCCCTCTTTAAATCCATACCAGACACCTATCTGGCATAAGGATTTTTGGAGGGGCCACGTGTCGATTTTTACATTTTAGACTGAAGTGCCTCGATATTTTTATGCTTCTAAAGGGTACCATAACTAAAAAATAAGGTTGAAAAACATTGCTTTAAGTTGTCATTAATGTCATCACTGGGTCTTTGTGCGTCACTATACAATGCAAGATACATCATCAGGATATTGTACATAGCTTTCTAAAAGCATCACAGCACCCTACCTAAGTACTCTTTTCAAGGGCCATTATCCCTGATGCAAGCAGTGGGCTGGCCCTTGAGAGAAGATATGTAAATATTGAAATGACTTCATGAGTAGATGTCAGCCTGGAGGAGGGGACATTCCTAGGAAGGCCAAGGACCAAGGACAGCAAGGCTGGGGAGGAAAGAACTACAACTTGCTCCTCCTTGATGTTGTATAACATTTTTGTTTTTCTATTCGTTTGACTTGGGCCTTGGCCTCAGACTCACTTGACCTGCATGCTTAAACAGAAGGAAAAGCAGCATTGAAAAATCCTTTACACTTGTTTATGTTTAAATATTAGAAATCTGCAAATACCTTTTTTAATGCTTTTAACTGTGGTCATGTGACTGCTACTTATGCTCCTCCTGTATTAAGTAAGTGGTGGACGGAGCTTTCCCTCCTTGATGACATCAAGGCAGGAACCAAGTAGGAGGAGAGGAGCTGTAATTGCCTGGGCACTTGGTAATGTCGGAGTGAAACCAGAGCATGTGCGTTATCTTTATGTACCTCTCATCATAAAGCGTTGTCAAAGCATGCACAATAGGAAAACACAGGAACCCAGCGTTTCTAAATGGATGATTAAGTGCTGCAGCTTCAGGGCACCCACAATGCTAGGAGGATCAGCCATTTCATATAGCAACAGCAGGTGGGGACTGGAAATCATTTTATTAGCAGGGAAATGGCAGAATCATCAGGTAATTGGTTTGCTATCACTTAAGCTCTGAATAGAAGTGTAAATAAAAATATAAGTACAGGCATATGAAATAAAAAGTAATACTTGTAATGAATGCATGCAGTTACCATAATACAATATTTTTTGCAGTTGCAATCATTCAGGGCTTGTTCACACCAAATCCGGACCATGTCCAGACCAGAACAGTTTGGGTCCAGACTAAAAAAGCACTCCAATGTATTCCTAGGGTATTTCTGGGCTCTGTTCACACCGGCGCAGCAACGCTGCAAAATTGTGGTAAAAAACAGTAAATATGTACTGCACTGCGTTTGCAGATCTGATCCGGACATGGTGTGATCATAGCCCTAAAAGCAGAAAATATTTTTAGATGAAGTGAGTTGGCCAACTGGGTCTGGAGTTCTATGTGCAATTCTAGCCGAGGTGGATCTTTACTTACGGTAATATAAAATCCTTCTGTACCACTGATCATAATTTCTTATGCATTGACTGTCTGTATAATGGCGATGTACTCTGTGTCAACACCCAATGGTGCTGCTGGTCATACACTGACTAAGTTTCGTCCATTTAATGCTGAACAGGCCGAAATTCGGTCTGTGGGTGGCCCTGCCGGGATCACCTCTCTCGACAAAAGTCCATTTTACAATTGATTTTTGGCAAAGGGGCTGGGTAGAAAATTGTCGGAGATTGACAGATTGTCACCCGAATAGTGACTGCAGCCATTCAGCTGGTATTTTGACAGCCGAGGGCTCCAGCTTCAATAATACAATAGCTGGCAGGGGAGATCTAAAGTTTGTCTGCCGAATAGTGACTGCAGCCAATCAGCTGGTATTTTGACAGCCGGGGGCACCAACTTTAAGAATACAATAGCCAGCAGGAGAGATCAAAAAATGGTCGGCTGAATTGTGTCTGCAGCCAATCAGCTGGTATTTTGACAGCCGAGGGCTCCAGCTTTAAGAATACAATAGCCAGCAAGAGAGATCAAAAAATGGTCAGCTGAATTGTGTCTGCAGCCAATCAGCTGGTATTCTGACAGCAGCGGGTACCAGCTTTAAGAATACAATAGCCAGCAGAGAATACCGAAAAATTCTAATGTGTATGGGCCCATTCACACCACATCCGGATCATCTCCAGACCAGACCAGATTGTTTCCAGACCCAAAATGCATCTTAATGTATCCTAATGCTATTTCTGGCCTCTGTTCACACCAGCGCAGTCTGTTCCAGACCAGACAAGAAAAATACTGCTTGTCCTATTTTGTCTTGTCTGGAATGCACTGGAACTGTGGCAGGTTCACACCATTTTCTGGACCAGGTCTGGTCCGGAAAATGGTGTGAACCTGTCCTATGGCCAGCTTCAGCCGCACTCACTTGTCACCACAGAGCACTGAGCATGCCATTTAAAGTACATGTTTACTATCTCTGAGAGCTGGAAGGAATTTGGTATGGATCAGTATCTATCACATGTTAATAGCGGGTTACATTTCTTAGTGACAGGACCACTGTGTCTCCACTGATCTCTACACAATGCCTCTTTCCGTGTGGAGGGAAAAAGTGAGAAAATCTGCCGACAAAGTGCAAACATATTCTACAGTAGCGAGAATGTCATTGACAATGTCTCATCGCATTATCGCACGGAGACGTAAATAAAGCAGACAGGTCTAGTGCTAGCTTCCATGCTAACTGGTACATTCAGCTCATATTCCGCATAGTCATTGCCGTGGAGTATTTCTCCACGTCACAGAATACAACTCTAGTACATATTCCACAAGCACACACTTCAAGCTACTTTTTGTAATAGTTGACTTATTTTTAAAAGCGATATTAACCACTTGAAGACCAGGTGTTTACGGTATGCACATTTTTTGAAATCACACTGCAGTGGAACGCAGGGCATTGTAGTACCGCACATTCCAGTGCAGGCGATTCCACTGCCGACGGGAGGTGCATTTGGGATCCATTGAAATGAATGGCACCGCAACGCACCTCCTGCAGCAAAATTGAAACCGAAACTGAAAATGACTTTTCCCACCTTTTTATATATATGTTTTTTGAATAATTGATGTATAAGGCCTCATTCACACGAGAAAAGGCCGGCACATACAGCTCTGTGCTGCGTGTACGGCCGTATCGGGCAGCTCACGGGAAGGACAGGTGCTGCGTGTGTGATTAGTACGCAGACCCTGTCCTTCTCTATGGGAGTGTGCGGCTGTACGCCGCCCTACGCTCACCTCAAGTGCAGGTCCGTACGGGTGCGGCTCGGACAGAATCCATCCTGTTAGCGTAGGCTCACCCCCACCTGCACGGACCTGCAATTGAGGTGAGCGTAGGGCGGCGTACGGCCTTACACTCCCATAGAGAAGGACAGGGGCTGCGTACTAATCACATACACAGCACCTGTCCTTCCCGAGAGCTGCCCGATACGGCCGTGCACGGAGCTGTACATGCCGGCCTTTTCTTGTGTGATTGAGGCCTTATAGTAGACATTTAAATGTTTTCTATTTTTAATTTTAGTTTATTTAACTTAATTTAAAAAATGTATTATTTGTTTGCGTGTTTAATGTATTTATTTATTTTTTTGCTTTTTACATTTTTTAGTCTTTTTAATTTTAGTTTAACTTTATTTTTTTAAACTTTTTTTTTACTTTATTTCTTGGAGCAATAGCCAGCCTGGTATTGGATATTTCAATTTGCAAAAGCCAATGGCAGGCTGGCTTTTGCACCTGCCCACTGCCTGCTGTCAATCAGCAGAGGCTGCTCCTCTGCCAGCCTGCTATTGGCTATTGCATTTTAAAATATCCAATAGCAGGCTGTAGATGCAGAGGAGGAACGGGGCGGCAGTGGAGGCACGGGGGCGGGGCAGAGGAGGAATGGGGCGTGGCAGAGGAGGAATGGGGCGGGAAGAGGAGGCACGGGTCAGCAGCCAAGGCACAGGGAGCAGAGAAGAACCGGGGCAGCAGCGGAGGTACAGGGGGGAAGCGAGGGGATGCAGTCACAGCGGTCTCTCCTCCCCGCTGGTGCCGGCCTCAGTGGTCTGCCCCCCCCACTGCGTCTGCTGATACAGGCGGGGAAAGCAGCGGGGATTGAAAGGGACACAGACCGCAGCAGCCGGCACCAGCAGGGAGAACAGAGGAGCAAAGCGGCGGCAACTAATCGAAAAGCAACTAATCAATCATGAGAATAGTTGCCAATGATTCTCATTATCGATTATAATCAATTAGTTGTTGCATCCCTAGTAACATTAAAGATGTACTATGGACAGAAGTAAACTTGACTCTTGCAGTAAGGCTACCCACACACTGCAAGGGTTATGTGCTCAATTTCGCCTAGGGTGTAAAAAAAAAAAAAAGATATACTCACCCGAACCTCAGACCCACCTGCCTGTTAGAAGCAGTCCCTGCAACCTTGCTCCCTTTCCGCTCTGGCGGTCTAAGAACCTGTGAGTCATAACGTCCAGTACAGTGAATTGGAGGTGAGGACGCCTAGGGACATGCTATCGTCAGAGAGGAGGAGGAGAGATGCTTAAGGGACTGGTCTAGCAGCCAGGCCAGTCCAAGGTTCGGGTGACAATATCTGTTTTTATTTTACACCTTAAATGAAAATGAGCAATTAACCCTTGCAGTGAAGGGGTAACCCCATTGCAGGGGTAAAGTACACTTCTGTCCAAGGTTCCTCTTTATGATCAACATGGGTAGGTGTTTTCAATATCCCTTTTTAAAGAGACCCTGTCTCCATGATGTTCACACCTATTTTGTAACACTCAACTAATTGTTTTCCCCAAAATACCACCAAGCCTGTTGTTTGCTCAGAAAGGTGCCTTCAGCCATTGCTAACAAAATGCATGAATTCTGCTGCTGGGTGCCCCCACCTTGACTCTGATGTCAGCAGCCCCAGAAGGATCACAGCTGAATGCACGTTCAGAATGCCTACACCCTCTGGTCCTGTATACGAGCTGTGATAGGAGATTTGCCACTATTGACAGAACAAGCTCTTGCTGCCACTCAGGTAAGCGACTATTCCCACGTACAGCCAGAGTCAACATAGTGCAAGCCTGTGACATTGTTAGGGGGGCTTCATAGGGAGCTACAGCCAAAATACGGATGCAGCGGCTCCTCAGAGCAGACTGTTTAGCGTGGAAGGGGAATTCGAATGATTTCTCTCATTCAGCCTACGTGAGATTCTTAATGTGTGCAGTCTTAGGGCTCAGCTCAAGTGTGCTGAACTGCATTGATCTTCGCTGACTACAATCTTACGTTTAGTTTACCAATTTGTATTGAGATTGTAGTCCATCATGGGAGTGAGCTTGGAGCGGTGGCTACTTTACAACACACAGGGACCATGGGGAACAAAAGTAGTCACCCTCCAGAAGGAAGGGCAGTGCCAGCACCAATTCAGAGATGATTTGAGGATCTGCAGTTGAGTAATACACAGATAAGATACATTTTTGTTAATAGTAAGGGCTAGTTCACACCAGCCACAGTGCGTTCCTGCCTGATTCTGGCCGTAACGCACTGGACCGCATTGTGGCCAGCTCACTTTGTTGTGGAGTGGGGCGGTGCATTGAAGTGAATGGCACCATAGCCACACCCTCCGGCTGCAATGCGATCTGCCGCACGGGAACGCAAAGCACATCAATGCCTGTGGTCCGGTCCAGTCAGAAAAAATGCTGCAAGCACTATTTTTTCTGACCGGACTGGAACATAGGCATTAATGGCCACATGTTTCCTTGCAGCCGATCGCACTGCCCCACATCAAAGTGAGCCGACTGCAATGCAATCCAGTGCAACGTACCAAAATGTGTTAAAATGCACGTCAGCATGTTGCAATGTGCATAGAGTGAAATGAAGAGGTTTTATTAACTTTCAAAAACGTTTAAAAAGAAAGTAAACACTGTAATACCTTTGTACAAGGCATTGGAGTGCGGGTGCACACCGGATACCAGTGTGTGTTATAAGCACCATAATGTGCTCCCACCGGTGTAAAAAGGGTCTTGGACTGTGTAAAGAAATTGCTTCCTCTGCAGCCATGTGAGTCTTCACACACACAGCTCTCCATGCTGACAGGGCTAGGCAGTCAATCTGCTTAAATCGCACATCACCTGACCTGCCAAACCGGAAGATGGCAGAATTATTGTCTATACAGTGCCAGGAGGAATCACAACATGCAGTGGGCAGCACTGGGCTCTACAGTGAATACATATATATTATCAGGCAATGTCTTTACACATTTGCCTTAGTCTATTATCCTAGGTGACTGTAATGTTCTCATGCAAGATCCGCTTTACACAGTTCAGTGTTTTCTATGAACACACTGGCAATCTCTGAACAGTGAATTGCTTGCACTTGTACACAGAACAATCAGTGGGCACTCACATGTAGACTTGCCATGGGTTTTTTCACAGTTTGGACAGTGATAGATGTCGATGTCTGGCGCTTCATCTTCCTCTACACCAACACAGCTGTAAAACACAAAAACATAGCGTTATTCTTCTGATTAACTGTTCTTCATTTAACTGCTATACACAAATTGTGATTTACAGACCCCGTCATGCTTTCCATGCACATAACGCCTAACAATCTATCATAGATTCACTCATTTCCAACACCTCTTTTTCAAAAACATGTATTCAATGCAATGAAGTGAAAACATTTTTTACTGGACTGCCCAGCAGAACAGATCACCCCTTTTTGATAATTTGTTTGTTAATTAAAATGATCATTTGGCGTGGCTGCTTTCTGCAAGCAATAATGCTGCTGGTGCATCAATCATTATATAACATAATTGTATTTTAAGTGTGTAAGATTGTAAAAGACTTAAAGTATAATTAAACTTTTTTTTTTGCATATTTCTACTGCTGGCAAGTTAGTGGTCCATGAGGTCTGAAAGGTTGGCGACCGCTGTTATAGACTATTTGCCATTGGTAGCATGAGGGACATAGGTCTTCTACTGCTATCATAGTATCACGACCAGCTATATAATGGCTTTGAGGTCGGTTCTTAATGGGGTATTAGGCATCTAATATCTTCTGCTTCTGCTTTAAGCGAGGCCTGTGGGAACTGGAGAACTAATTATATTTCAGTAAACAACAGACCATGCCATTGTGAAAGGTTTTCCAACACAATCATAGATATGTTGAAACACATTTGTTGCACAAAGCCTTCATATGTGACACCTACACTTTCTAAGAGAATTACAGAAACAGAGCAAGCACAGGTAATTGTTTCTCTCTTGTTAAGAACCCCCAGCATGTTTATTTCTCTTGTACCGAGGTGCTTCAAGGAGTGTGTTAATCAGAGATCAGAGCAGCAAATGAACTCACAATGAGGTTTTAATAGACATAGTAACATAGAGCCAGGAGGCACGCAAACAAAATTAAGATTTTCTGGAAACCGTATACCGAAGATTAGTATAGTCACTAAATTAAATATATGAAAATGAGGCACTCATATGAATCTATAACAAACTCATCAAATTCCAGGCTTTTTTTTTTTTTTTCAACATTTTCCCAAATCCTATTTCATGTATCATGCAATAAAAGCCAAAAGAATGATTGACCCAGGATCTTTTTACATCATTACAGGAATTATAGTGGAGTGGCATGATTAATTTTCGGGGGATTGGCCCAGTTAGCCATGTTTAACATTCAAAAACTTGCCTAAGAGCAGGCATCACAGGGTGTCTGATATTTCAACTGTTAGCTAAAAAGGTTTCTTCTATTTGTGCCTCTAATCCTGGTTTTTCGTAGTTATAAAGGGCTGACCCATGCTTCTGGTGCTAAGCCTCAACTAGCACTTCCCACTAGTAAATAAAAGCACATCAGTGGCCAATGAGTGCATTCTTATATAGCGCAAGAGGGCCAAACCTTGTTTTTAGTTCTAGATAAAGGAGTGAATGGTTAAACTCCTGTCAGTGTTTTCCTTTCTGTGTCCTATTAGGGAGATTTCCTTGTCCTGGAAGCACAAAGGAGAGGAGGCGCTACTCAGAGGAGAAGCCCTCTCCAAAGTGAAGGGAAAATTCCCTTTTAGACAGTTGTCATTGGACAACTTTAAAAAGTTCCTCCTCACCTCTCTTGGGTTTTCCATCACATTCTATTATGGTGACAATAGTGACTGGGAGAACTAAAGATGAGGATTGTCCCCAGTGGGTTAACAGACAGCAATAAAACACCAGGTTTCAGCACTCTGTCCAAATTAAAGAAAAAGTTCTGTCTTTGGATATACTTTGGAACAACAAAGTAAAACCAAGATCAGAGGGGAAAGTAGGGATCTTGGAATAGCCAGTGTATCTAATGCAGGTCAAATTCAACTTCTTACTGACATAACACAGTAAGACAGTATCTAACTCACTATTTTTCCAGGATCATTGATGATTCCTCATCAAAGTACATCAAGAAACATATAATTAAAAAAAATGAAAAAAAATATTCTAAAAATATTCTACCATTAACTGGAAATTCAACTATTACAAACTGGTTAACTCTGGTTGAAGCTACGGGGAGTTTTCGATTTTTTTATCATTTAAAAAGGCTATCATTACTACATCGCTATTTATAATGTGAACCAAATGAGAACAATAAGGAGATAAGATGAATGACCCATCAAGGGATCATTTGTATTTTTTACAGCCAACCTTGTAGTGCAAATCATCTGTCCAAATCATCATTATCTTCTCTGTCCGACAACCAGGGATGCTCTAAATCTAACAACGTTACTCACATTAACACTAACAGGGCTATTCACAAAAGGGTGAAGGGTTTGGAGAAGGCAAGAGACGTGAACAATCTAGGACAGAATAGCTGAGCTGGAAAGTGAACTGAATAGGAGAATTTTTCCAAATCAGCTACTTTGGCCTAGATTGTTCACTTCACCTGCCTTCTCCAAACTCTTCACCCTTTTGTGATAACCCTGTAAGTTTTAGAGACTTTACAGACCAGAAATTAGAAGTACCAAGGAACGATATATTTATCTCATTTGTTTGGATCTGTCCATGCAGTCTCGGCTAGATTGGTTTCTGAAAAGTCATAACCAATTACATGCTCCAGCTTACTGAGCTTCACTGGCAAATGAAGCACAAAGGGATACCTCATTGATGGTAAGTGACAGCATAGAAATCTGTATATATAAGGAGGCGCTTATTCATCTAAATTTTGTATTACTCTTCAGTAGTAGAATTATATTTTCCACAATATTCTTTTGTGGAAGCAGAGAAAAAGTGAGAACGTTAAATTAAATGAGGAGGACCCACTTCTAGAAGCCCACCTCTGGGTGCGGGACCTACACCAAACGTTGCCTTTCCCCTTTCATGCACCAAGTAATACCACAGCCTTTTAAAAAAATTCTAATTAATATGCGTAGGTGACGGGTATATGGTTCATATTTAGAACCTGGAATGCCAAAATCCGCAACTGATGCCAAAATATTTTTTTTTAGTTTTGGATAGACTTGTGAGGGATTAGAACCTGTCAGGTTTTTTTATTGCTGTCTGTGTCCCCATCAGGGAAATTCACCCTCTCGATTTGTCCTGCTGAACGTTATCACTGAAAGTGGAAGAAAATCCCAAATTTTGGGTTGTCATCAAAACAGGAAACGATGGGAAATCTTCCAATGGGGACACCAGGGATTTCCTTTTCCGTGGAGGGATTTCCTCTCATTTTCTTTTGTGCTATCGGACAGGAAGTGAAATCTCCCCAATGGGACATAGATTGAAAAAAAAAAAGTTTTGGCTTTAGTTCTAACTTAATGTAAACATTTCAAAAATTAATTTTAATAGTGGGACGTTTTGATTCTTTAGAATCCTTTTAAACAAAAGAATCAGTAAGAAAGCCAGACAAATAGCATTCCTACAAGGAGAGGTCACAATTAGCACTGATGTAATGGCATTTGACTTAATACTGGTCTAATGCAGTAGAACATGATATGCTTTCTTTGGTCTCCCACATGCCAGAGGGCTGGAGAGGTGTCAGGATGCCGGATGGTCCTTCCACCTCTGTGGTTTGTCCTCATGCAGGTTATGCTAATTGCCAAGCTGTTAGGGATTCTATTCACGTCAGTGCACAATGTCAATCCTTCTGGGCTCTGGAAGAATTCAGGAATTGCTCTCTTTTATTTGTAACTGGACCTAAACTTACGGTAACAGTTTTGCTGGGATGGATGAACAAAGGGTAAGGGAAGAGAAGAACCCGTTCAGATTGGCTGATCCTCCCCAGCAGAAATCACATGGCAAAATTCTTAGGCTTTTGGTCACATGATCAGTACTGGAGGAAGCCTGGAGTAGCGTTTTCTCTTGAATAGCTTTTCATAGCATTATAATTTTAAGAGAGTGGTGAAGGGTTAGAATTTCTATCAGATTTTTACTCGTGCTATAAGTAGGATCTGTACCGTGGAAGCTGTGCACGAAAATTCAGGCAGGGGGCAAAGGACTAGTCACCAAACATTCTTGTGGTCTCCCTGCAGTCTGATGCATTATGCCTTGTTCTGCACTGTGCTGTTGTAAGGATGCGGCCATCTTGGCAGAGGCAGGACTCCACCAAGGAGAACAAAGAGCAGCACAGTAATGATATCACCAAATCTTACTGCAAATCTCCTGAGACAAAAAGTCAGAGGCAGCAGTGCCTGAGATCTCACACCGTAGATATACAACTTTGAGGCTTCAGGCACACTCACATACCAGGAAGAGCACTGCTATTTTTTAGGCAGAATTCCAGACAAAAGGAACAATTCACACTTCTAGATGTTCTGTACAACACAGAAATACTTCAATTTCAGAGTGGATCGACTTTAAAGTGTATGTAAACCCTCTCAATGAACTTCTGTTATTTGCTCTCGTTTGGTTTGCTAAATATACCACTGAAAGCAATTCGTTATATCTGTTCCATTGGTGCAAAAAAACACCTGTTGATTTTGTCAGATATCTTGGGAGCTTCTAACTTCTATTGTTCTTTGCCTGTGTACAAGGTAGGATTATACAGATGAGGAAAGTGGCAAGAGATGAGGAGAGGAGAGGTCTAATTGTAATCCATCATAAATGAAGTAGGCAGTGCTTACACCACGTGCTAAGAAATATACTGTGTTGTCATGACAAAGAGGAAGGTAGGAGCACACTATATTTTTGGCACATAAGCAGTTAATTTTCTGTACTTGTGTGTTTAAAGAGATATAACAAACGAGTCAGGACACTATCTGCAAGGAGTTTGCATGTTCTCTCTGCGCTTGCATGGGTTTCCTCAATGTACTGCGGTGGCGCCCCCCTCCCGCCACACTCTAAAGACATGCTGGAAGGTTAATTGGCTCCTGTATAAATTAGCCCATGCATGTGTGTGCGATAGCGACCTTAGATTGTAAGCTCCTTGAGGGCAGAGACTGATGTGAACGTGCACTATATAAAGCACTGCGTACATTGTTAGCGCTTTATAAATATCTTAAGGGATAATATTAGTAGACATGCGTTGCAGAAGACATATAGAGGAGCTGGAAGTTTCACACCCCAGGTTTCAAATGCAAGAAAAAAAAAGGGTATTTCCACAGTGGGGTGCGCGAGGACCCAGAGGGGAAAATAAAAAAAAGGGGGCTTTTAAGAAACAAGTCCAGACCTCGTGTATAAAAATCTTAGAAGTACATTTATTCAATAAATCGTTGTATACATTATTTAAGATAAAAAACGGAATACAAAATCATCAATAAAAATGCTTTTACAAATGCAGGTTCACCGAATGGTGACAATACCGTGCAGTTACGATGTATATGGTTGTTTGTTATCAGAATGGTATAAACGCTCCTGTAAGTCCCTACATCACCAACACACTTCCCACATTAGAATGCTCTGCATCACCAGGCCACTACATGAAGAAAGAGAGAAACTATCAACCCTTCAATGTGTCCTCTTCTCCCGTCTGTCATTTTTATACTTATATCTATTTTTCATCTATTTTTTCCATATATACTTTCACATGGAATAATGAATTACCATACATATGTTCCTTTAGCAGAACTTCACTACCTCTAAATCTAGTATGCCGGCTGCCTGTTTTTCCTGAAGACTACGGGGTGCTGTCTCCGACGCGATCCCTCCATTTGTGTTTACCTGTGGCGTTTCATGCTTGACAAAACCAATCCCTTGTTTGTATTTGAAGCAGTTTTTCCACTATATTCTCGCTTCCCTGACTAACTGACGGTGAAGACACATATATGTAAGCATTCAACATTTTACATTTATTGTGATCGAGATTAATGTATGTAAAGCATGATTTTACTTGTGAGACTAAAGTGCAGTTCTCTGACCCTAATTCTATTATATGTGGGCTTATTACTCTTATTCTAGGACACATATCTCCCATAGAATTGTCTCTCTCCCCTGAAGAAGCCCTTTCGGGGCGAAACATGTAGGGACTTACAGGAGCGTTTATACCATTCTGATAACAAACAACCATATACATCGTAACTGCACGGTATTGTCACCATTCGGTGAACCTGCATTTGTAAAAGCATTTTTATTGATGATTTTGTATTCCGTTTTTTATCTTAAATAATGTATACAACGATTTATTGAATAAATGTACTTCTAAGATTTTTATACACGAGGTCTGGACTTGTTTCTTAAAAGCCCCCTTTTTTTTTTTTCCCCTCTGGGTCCTCGCACACCCCACTGTGGAAATACCCTTTTTTTTTTTTTTGCTTTATAAATATCTGTAATAAATTAAAAAGTAAATAAAAGTACAAAGTGAAATATGCATGTATTGCAAAGATGTACTATTTTTTTTTTGCCAAAACATACACTTTAAGGGCTTCAACAAAGCTGCTCAAAGCCTGAAGAAAAAGCTTTGTAAACCATTGCTGTGGATGATAAAGCTCAAACTAGATTGTATGTAAGCCAATATTCCTGAGTTTAGGGCCGATGTGAGCTGCTACTGCAATTCTGGAAGTGTTTCAAGAGCAGCCATACACATCTTTAATCTAGCTGGCCATTCACCTATAGATTATCTGCAGGTTTTCTATGGTCAGATGGAAAAAGTGCAACAGATTCCGCCATCTACGCTAAAGTGTGGATGGAGGAATCTCCCACTGGGCCAAGCTGAACAATCTGATTGTGTGCGTGTGTGATTTTGCACCAGATCAAAAAAAAAGTTAGAATACATTTTAGGATCCAGAGTTCCAAACTTCCTCAGGAAGGAAGTATATTATATTATGAAACTATTAATGAAAAGAATATATACGGCTGTATGGAAATGTTTGGCCAATGCTGGTCAAATGACATGTTAGCACAATCTCTGCAGGAATTTAAACAACCTGTATTTCTATAAATGTTACCGCATGATTATAACTGATTTGGCATGAAAATCAGTAGGTGCCCGTCAAACTTGCTTTATAAGGAGAAGCAGGAAAAATGTAATACTTGTGTACCGGAATTTGTCTTATCAGTCTTGTCTAATCTCCTGCACAGCAGTACTGGCAATCAGTACTGGAAACCACCAGGAGCCAAACAGAATAATGTAAGTGATGATCTCATGGCAGTGTAGCTGCCGCATTGCAAGGGTTAACTGCTTTTTTTGTATACGGGTATGGTGCAAGGGCTACTTCACACCAGCCCCAGTGTGTTCCAGCCAGAATGGTGCCAGAACGCACTGGATCACATTCCGGCTGGCTCCCTTTGTTTTGGGGTGGGAGGTGGTGTGGCGGTGCATTAACGTCCATGGCACCTCAGCCACGCCCCCGCCCGCAGTGCGATCGCCCGCACCAGAACATGTGGCACTTCAGTGTCTGAGTTCCGGTCCGATGCAGTCAGTACAATCATTTTTTTCTGACCGGACCAATTTAATTGTCACACGTCGGCTCGAACTATGAGGTTGAGTGAAAATCACTCACCTCATAGTTCTCCTTTAACTTTGTTTCACTGTTTTACTTTATTGCACATGACTGTATATCTGCAGAGCCCCTAAATTAATGGCATCCATGCACACAATAGTGAATTGCGGAGCCATTATTTTGCAATGGCATCTCAACACGCTAAGGCAACGCACCTTCAACACGCATGCAGTGCAGCTAAACTTGTTACATAGTTACATAGTATTGGAGGTTGAAGACACAGGTCCATCAAGTTCAACCTTTGTGTGTCTGTGTGTGTTTGTGCATGCGTGTATATATGTATATTGCTTGTGTTGCAATAATTATTTATTCCAGTACTTTGCAGACCCATTCATTTAAATAGGCCGCCTTAATGCAATGCACGTTACCGCATAATGTAACATACAAAATGCACTGGAATGGACAGGTCTAAATGGGCTCAGAGTCTCCTCTCCCCACTGCGTCAAAGCAACAGATTTTAGATACTGTCTTAACACCTAAGTCCAAATACGTTCCTAACAAATCCTGGACAGTAAATGAACAACTTTACAAATTAGCAAACACTAAAAAGACACGTGCTACGATATGTTGTTGACAAAATAGCTGGCAAAATGTCAAAGCCAATTAGTTTTTTTTTGTGTGTAGCTTGTCGTATGAAGCCTCGAGATGCCGCTCGATATTCTACCCAAACTTATCTTGTTCTCAGGTTTTACCATGATCAGAATCACATTCGTACACAACACCGCTCGATGTGATTTTTGAGCTGGCTGGGACCACAGAGTTGTAAATTAATGAACATCACAAATAAAGTATTAGATCCACAACAAATGGAAATGTACAATTATCCGCACAATCAATATTTTACCACAAACCCATCTGGCTGTGAAAAAGCTGAAGAAAGCACTAGCGGATATTGAAGATTGATCTACCACTGACACCCGGTCCCTCTAGCTGTAGTGTCCCGCTGTGTCTTCAATGGAGAACACTAAATGCATACAGCTCCCTTCTCCTGTACAGAATACAATTCTGCCCTTGCTTACTTGCTCTGCTTACAATGAAGATCTCTGCGGCAAGAATGCTGGCAGCTCTTTGTTTTTAAAGGAAAACTCCAACTTGTTTAAAGCAGACAGCTTTAAGTTCGCAACACACATTACAAACTGACTGTACAATCGCCTTCGTTGTACAAATATTGTTATTGAAAAGGTGCAGATGTAAATAGCATCCAAAGAAAGGACATATAGGTTCGTATGGAAAACATCAGAACATTTTTAAAGGCAAAATAGTGGCCCATGGTAGGTCGTCCACAGGGTAGCAAGTAGAAAATTTTAAAAAAAGAGACATAGGCATAAAATCTGAGTACAGTCAAATTATCTCAAGACCTTAAGAGGCGTCACCATCGTCCCGCTGCTGCCGCAGGACGCCAGCAATCCCATAAGGGAAAAGAGGAAAGGGCTACAGACTACATACTGTGTAGGCAATCCATGTCATGGGCTTCAAGCTTTAGATAAAACCACAAGAACCTAAGAAGGAGTGTAGGAAAGAAGAGAAAAAAGTGAGAGAAACAAACAAAGGGTGAGACAGGCTGCAAGGGAATCGAGGGGGACCACAGCACTCAGAGAGAGCAAGTTCCGGTCAGAGGGCCAGTAAATTACGATCTAGATCAATTGGGTGGATATAGTCTAGCCAGGGTGACCATGTTTTCTGGAAAGAGGAAAAGGAATCGTGCAGGATAGCCGATAGCTTCTCATGTACCATGATACCCATGACTCGTTGCTTAACTTCCAAAACATTCAGCGTTGGCTGTTTCCAAGCTTTGGCAATAGTCTGTCTAGTTGCAAAAAAAATAAAGGTTGCTAATTTCCTATCCCTCCTAGAAAGGCGCGTAATTGGCCTGCCCAAGAGAGCCTCCCAAGGGTTTCTAACAAAGGATTAGTTGAAGACTGATCTCAGTAAATTATAGACCCTGATCCACAACCTCTGCGCCTTCGGGCACCGCCACCAGATATGAAACAGAGTACCCCTGGCCTCGCAGCCCGTACAATTGCCTTTGGATCTACCAAAAGCTATCTAGCACAAGGACCTGCCTGATTGCATATTAATTAATTGGATTGTTTACATAGGTCCTTATATTACATAGTTTTGGTAGATCTAAAATTGATTGTACAGAGATTATAATGTCAGACTTTAATGTGTATGGTGACCCTTAGATACTGTATATTGCTTATGTTAAAGTGGACCTTCAACCGCTTTCACTCAAATCACATCAGCGGGCAGCTCTGCATGCTGCTATGAAATCATCTTACATTCATTAGTTAAACAAATATACTTTGCTTTTATTTACAATTAGTATTTTTTCCACTTCTTGGTTGAGTGAGGCGCTGGTGATGTAGCCCTGGCCTCACATATGCATCCTGGAACGGCTACATCACCATTGCCTTCTGGGGAAATCTTATATGTACAATGCAAAATCTTGCAAGGGGCCCAGACTCAAAGTTCCAGGAAGTAAAGGGAGATGGATTTTTCTGCTCTAAGTGAAAATGGCCAATGTAAGAAGAATGGGAGCAATAGAAAAATAAGGTGTGCAAAGAATAAAAAGTCTGCAATTATAGGTATCTGGTAAAGGGCACTCGACTGTAGTCAGGAAATGCAAGTAAAACGCAGTTTTATTAAGGGCAAACATAAAAAGTCTCTTTCCATCAGCAGGGTAGACTTCCCCTGTTACACAAGACAGCTTTCAACAGCAACATAAAGGACAGTCTTTTGTTCACATAAAGGCCAACATTTCATGCACTTCTCATAATAATCCGCTTTTCTTCAGCATATACAGTCCTCAGTTTTGCTCAGTAGCTTTCCTCAGCTCCAAGCCTCTCAGAACACCTCTGTGTGATACTCACACTGCTCACCCCTCGTGAGCACTCACACTGCTCTCTCAGCAGGGTGTCCAACAGGTCCCTTGGGTCGCCGACCTTCCCAACCTCTCCCAGCCTCCCCTGGCTGTTCCACGTGCTTCCAGCAACGCACACGAGTCTGCCTATGTCCGTGTGCCTCCTGCACACACAACTCCCCTGAGCTCTGGCCCAGACTCCTAATAAGGCTGCTCTGATCCTGCTAGACTGGTCATTGGCAACAACTGGCCCCGGGACTAGAGATTCCATCCCACTATAGTCCGGAAAAGCCAGTTTCTTCTCTACAAAAGGTATTCAAATGCTGGAACCTTTCTGCCTCTCTGAGTGCAAAATCAGCTGGTCCCTTCCCTAATTTCCTGTATTAGGGTGGCTCCTTTCCCTTGCAGGGTCCTATGGAGCCACTGTTATGGGTGTTAGGAGCTTAGTGTGTCTCCACAAACACAGACAAAGCAAGTCAATCCAATCCCTTGCTGCACACTCCTCCCTCCTCTCTTCTCCATGCTAGTAAATGGATGGATGCTAGAGACTGCTCTGTCCCTTGTGATCTTGGACAAGAAGTTCAGGGAAGCTGAGTTGAAAGAGTTGGAAGCCAGTTGTTCGGAAGCATGATAACGGTAAGTGCTTGACCAAAGATTTAGAGAAATACGTGGCTGGGAAGTGTATATGTGTTTGATCTGGATTTATTATTGAAAAACGTTTCAGAGTCGAATACTACTCTAATGTGCAAAGCACACTTGCTGTTACATATAAATTAATTCAGTCTAAAAAAAACTGAGAATAACCCATTTCCGCTATTAAATAAATGTACAATGTACAAATAAAAGTCCAAAATATCTAGTGAACTTGTCTGGATCAGTCATGTTTGTATTTTTGAAGAGCGGATTTGGCCTGTAAACCTCAAGAAAAAAAAAGCTATATTTTAAAGCATTCATCCCCCTAACATCCTCTATGTATGGCCAACTCCAAACAGAGGACAAGGAAAAGCCTCTACATGGACAATCTGTTTTATTAAAGGGAGTTTCCACTTTCAAAATAAAAGTGGCTTGGTGCTCAGAACTCTTCCAATTAGCTAAAAGGCAGCTTCAGTATTCCGAGCTACTCAACCCTTTTTTCATGGCTACAAAGCAATGTCCACAGACTCCTTCACAATGAATGTGTTCAATTACTATGAAAGACCAGAAGAATCTATGAAACATTTACACAGAAACACATTTCCAATCTCTGCCTGAAATAAAAATGAAAACACGTAGATGTATACCGGTAATAGAGTAATAGAGTGAACGCAACATTCACTAAACATTCACTGCAGGCAACTATTTTACTGTAATTTTTAAAAAAAGAAGATAAACCTGCAGTGAAAGTTTGATGACTGTCACATTCGCTGCCTAAAAAAAAACACAGCGAAACCCCAATTTACAATGCTTTGATTTATAGAACAGATAGTGAATAACTGGCAAGAAATACAGACATACATCAGTTCTGCTGGCCGGGGAACGCCACAGTGATAATTTTTTTGCCATAATGTCCTTTTAATGGCTAATAGAATAATGATTGTATTAATAATGAGCTCTCTCTGAGCACTATTAGTGTAATGCTATAGACATCTATATCGTATGTCACTGCACTGGAGAAATGACAGGACACAGTCCTTCAAACAAACTTTGTCATACTATTCAGGCTCTTATATTTCTACTCTTTTCTTCTTATTCTGACGGTTTTATTTTCCAGATACTATTATACCATCATTATTATTTGTTATTTATTATTTGGGAGGGGGGTTGGGGTGCCAACAATGCCAACAATCATATTAGGGATGCCAGATAAATGGTCAACTAACACTTTAGCCCTCAACATTACAAATACAGGCCTGGATCATGCTGAGAAGCGCGGTAAATTCCCGCATCTTCGTACGTGAGCTCCGCACGGTTGTGGAAATGTGCACAGGTGCAGCAGCAAAAAACGTTTGCCATGTTTTTCAAAGTATATATATTAGGGATGCACCAATACCGGTATTTCAATATCGAGTACAAATACCGATATTTTTTTTTTTGGTACCCGCCGATACTGAATACCGAAAGTCCCATTCAGGAAGCCAGGCGGCGTGTAATGAATCACCACCTGGCTTCCTGATTAGCCGGGGAGCGTGTAAAGACACGCCACCCGGCTTCCCAATTAGCATGGAAGCCGTCCCCATGCTTCTCGTCACTAGGTGACGAGAGAGCATGGAGCCGGCTTCCCGGACAATCAGGAAGCCGGGCAGAGTGTAAGGACGTGCTGCCCGGCTTCCTGATACCGGAAGTATCGGGCTAAGCATCGGAGCATTTGGGCGAGTACGAGTACTCGCCCAAATACTCGGCACCGATACCAATACTAATCCAATATACACTTTTTTATGTGGTTCTCATTCATCCAGGTCAGGGTATATCTGTAAAAAATAAATCAAAGCAACTGGACTTGCTGTATTTTTTCTTGAAGACGTTTCACTGGTCATTCGACTAGCTTTCTAAATTCTGAATTGATAAAGCTAGTCAGATGACAAGCGAAACGTCTTCAAGAAAAAATACAGCAAGTCCAGTTGCTTTGATTTATTTTTTACAGATAAACATACACTCTTTGTTTTGCAAACATAAATGACAAAGGATTTCCAAAGCACTAAAGAGAGCAAAGTTTTATCTTCTTTCAGGCATGGCTGTTTCTCACCAAAAACATCGGTACAAAGGGAGGAGAAGGAGTCACTGCAATGTGTGTGTAAAAATGTTAGTTTGAGCTACTGAGCTTTGCAAACATCAAGCTTTTTGTAACCAATGAGCTCAGCGGATGAAAAGGAGTCTAAAGTGCTAACCACAAACAAGAAAAAAAAAACCTTGCCGCACTCCTTACCGGGATTGCCATAATATGCAAGCGGGTGCTGGAAATGACTGCGGATGGCACCACCACATGTAGATAGTCTCCAGCACACCAAATGATGATAACAGCAATTAAGTGTTCATTTATTGACGAATGGTGCCTCTCATTAGCAAGCGCTTTCGGGGCCACACATGCTCACCTTCTGGTCATCTCTGAGCCTGATGAAGGTGACCCTGTGTGGCCCCTGAAAGTGCTTGCTAATGAGCGACAGCATTCGTCAATAAATGAACACCTAATTGCTGTTATCATCGTTTGGTGTGCTGGTGACATCTTTCCAAGTGCTAACCAATGACAGAAAAGAGGAATTCAAAATATTAAAAAAAAGTAATATAAATATTTACCTGACAAAAAAAAAAATAGTCTGGAAGAGAAATATGTATGCTACTTCTATATTTTCCCTTTAAGCTAATTACTTTGGCACATACTGTATATGTAAAAAAAAAAAAAAAATAATAATATAATTTCTCTTTAATGAAGGAATAATAATAAAAAAAAAAAGTTGTATGACCATTTTAGGGTTTCCCATTGCTAGAAGCTGCGGGATAAGTTGGTGCCTAAAGGCTGTGACACACTGCACGCGAAGCAGCGTGGAGCGGTGGCGCGCTGGCATCGCAAACAGTGTGTCATTATACTTTTCTCACTAAAGAGAGCTTGTGTAGCTGAGCGTGCAGAGATGAAAAATTTCATCTTCAGCCAATCGGCTCGCGCCCTGCGCATCATGCGACGTCTGGCTGGTTGTTGCGCACGAGCCGATTGGCTGAAGGTGCAGTCAATCATCTGACTGCACTCAGCTCACACACTGCACGCAAAGCTCCGTGCCGGACAGCTTTGCTTCGCTCTGCACGGCTTTGCGTGCAGTGTGTCACGGGCTTTATAATGGTTAATTATAAGGACAGGTTTTGCATGCAATGTCTTACAGATTACATTGTAAGTCATACGTACAAAACACAGAGCAATAAAAGACCGTCCTTCACTAAGAGAATCACTTTACCGTGCCATAAACGGAGCCGCTTCAAGATTTCTTCCATATCAAAAGTAATGTACGCTCATCTTTTTAACACTTAGGCTAAAAATCTGATCAAATAATAAACCAGCACAAACAGTTGGAAGCAGGATACTAAGAATAACAAACAAAACAAAGCAACATCGCAAGTGATATTGCATTTAAACACCTGCTGGGACTGTTTGCTTGACAGTAACGTGCAGCGCTGCAGGATGAGCTGTTTCATGTGCACACACACGGGCTATTCCATCACATGCAAGGAAAACAGAGAAAGTAAATACAGATACATAAAAGGAAGAGTCAGTTACATGCTGGTGCAGTGATTTCCTTTGGTTTCCAAGTTGATGACCTCCTGCAAAGGGTATCTACTCCTTCCAGCAGCAAGCTAAGGGCTCATTTCTGTGGGCATTCATCAGTGGGGGGGCTATCAAACCTTGCTGAAAATTGACTGACAAATCTCTCAAATCAATTTCCAAATTTTACACGATGGAAGTCTACAGTGTAAAGCTAGCCATATACAGCTAACTTCTTTCCTTCAGGCTCAAGAGCTGCCTGACAAAAAACGACTGATTTCCCCATTAACACGTTTAAGGAGGTAACTCCACCTGCCTGTGCTGTATCCACCAAACCACGGGTGACTCCGAACAGTGACTGTATCAGGAATCGGAAGAAATTCAAGAGGTGCATGGCTAGCATAAGTTACAAAAATGCAAGTAGTGACAGTTAAAGGGTCAGTCCACTCAAACGTAGATTTCAGTTTTTGGAAACTGCTGGAGAGATTGGCTGGAATCACACCTATGTGTGCGCATTACAACTTGCATTGATGTATGTTTTATTGCACACTGGTTGCATGCATTGTGCTTACATTTTAGGTGGGAATCCCATTAATTTGTAACAGGCACCTATGCACATCAACACTGTCAACAAAGCATCTGACCATTAAAGTGGAACTCTGGGATTTGTAAAAGTTATCCCTTGCAGACGGGCTATCCCCTGCTCTGCAAGAGTTAACTGCTCATTTTGGTCTAGGATCGCACATAAAGAAAATATACTCACCTGTTCCTCTATTCCACCTGCCTGTTAGAACGGTCCCCGCAGCCTCCCCCCCGGTCTAAGGACCCGATACGATATCATGTCTCACAGATGTGAGGAGGCCGAGGGACATATGACAGCCGAAGTGGAGGGGGAGCGGTCACTGCCGCAGGGCCAAGGATCAGGTGAGTATATCTTCTTTATTCTGTTCCCTAAACCAAGACGAGCAGTTAACCCCTGCAGTGCCAAGGTAGCCCCACTGCAAGGGTTAACTTTAAAAAATCCTGGTTGTTCTTGAAACACACCACAATGCATGTATGTGACTACATGTGTTGTGGAGCACTGGTCATAAAATACGTAAGGTACTTTTTTGGTCATACACAAAGGTTTGTAAATGGGCCCTAAACCACCTACCAATTACATCTCAAAGACTTGATTGGTGAGATTTCCTAGATGTGCACACCTGTGGCGATTATGAAGGGTTCCCACGCTACCTGTTGGACTATATTTATTTTACACTATGGGATATGCAACATAAGAAGCTGCAAAATATGTTAGAGGACACCAAAAACTTTCAGGTCAAGAGAAAGAAGTCACATATTGTACAGCCACAGAAGTAGGGATGTTCAGATACCAGTTCAGATACCAGTTCAGATACCAGTGCCGATACTTGGCATTTTCACAAGAACTACCAGGGTGGCAGTGGTTGCAGCTGGGACCTGGCTCTGGCCACCACTGTCCTGAAATCATTAGTCTGTAGTCACAAGACAATAAACAAAACTGTAGTATTACTTGTATCTGTGAGTACTTGGACAAGTACTTAAAAAATGGTATCGGTGCATCCCTAATATAAATGTATTTTTAAAAAATCATACATTAAAACAGAGATGCACAAATCCCCGGAGCTCTGTATGCTCCTTAAAAATGACAGCTGCCTCCTAACTTTTGAGTTTTTCTCTAGTCTAGTACTGGAGCTGGAAAAGTATCTGTACTTGTACTTGTACCAAGTACGGTACTTGGTATCTGAACATCCCTACACAGAAGTATCCTGAGCCTGATGTAGGTTTCCAGTGTGTACCAATAACAAACTTGATTTGAAATGACCCTTCAGACTCCCTTTACACCTGTTCGGTGTGTTACCAAACACACGTTAACATGCACTGCCTTAAGGAAAGGGCCTCAATAGAACACAATGCACAAACAAATTGGACAGGAACTTTTTTCCCCAACACAGTGCACCAAATCGATGGTTCCCACCCGTGTGCTATAGTAGGCTAAGACGCACATGCACTGAGAGGTGTTGGCAAGGTGCATTGGGGTGCTTTTCAAAATTATTGGCATAGCAAGACACTGCTGATAATATTTTACTGTGCTTTGCAGTAAAAGGCATGGAGGAGTGTCAATTACCTCCTACAGGTTTTTCCACTGTTATATATGGAGAATGCGCTTTCGAGAGAAGAAATGGCAAAGCCTTGGCTGTTACAATAGGACCAAGGACAGCAAAGATCTTCAAACAGGGGGTAACAAGAAGGACTCACACACCTGACCTGACATGGGATCAAACCCAAAAGAAAAGTTTTGGATGGGATTCTACTTCAATAGTCCGTACCACTGTTTAAATAATCCATCTGCTCCGAGGGCCAATTTGTTGCTGTTTGCAAATGATTTGTTCTTGCACAGGTAATAAAAATCACCCGTGTAGATAAAGATAGACAATTACAAAAAGACTGAATGAGCACAATTACAAATCCTTTGTACAACAGTCCCCATATGTATATTGAGCTGTTTTCCATGAGTTCATCTTCAAAATGTATCTTTTTTCCCCGTGTTGGATAGGTGTAAGAAAGTGTTAAAAAAAAAGTCAGGTTTTTCTTTCTTTTGCCATCTGTATATTTATTCTTATATGTCTCTCCATTTTGGTAACGGAGAGCTCAGGTGTTCCCCCACCGCAGCCATCGGCAAGCCAGGCAAGGGTTGTATCATCTGTAATGTAACCTAAAAATGGTACAGAGATTCAACGACGATCAAACACATATTGGTTATAATGGGTGGGCAGGATCAACTTCAGCTTCAGGCGTCCCATCTACAAATTCCCCAAACCATATAAAGCGTAGTTGGTGATTTATCCCGCTGGCATCCTCCCAGAACTAAAATACATATTAGAGAAGACCATTTTTACATCTTTCTTATTTAGAGCTAAGTTGGCTCCCGTTCAGGTGCAATTTCTCCCTTGACAAATCCTCATGCTCCACTTAAAAGTGATACCCTGTTCATTACCCTTCTGCCTGACCATATTATCTAACACTCAGCAGGTAGCAGTCATTACAAAATGAGTGAGAAGAAAGCAATTCCCGACAACTACACCTCGGAAAAGGCCATCAAGGGATGACTTGTGTCTGTTTTAAGAGAACATTTGCTGATAGAGAAATCTGCAACTGGGTAAAGAAATCCTTTAACGGATGAAACTGACCAAGGTCTTAGAAAGCTTCCTTTATAAACCCTTTGAACGAAACTCATGGACAAAGTGTTTTTATTATGCCATTTCCATGCTGAGAGCCAGCACATAAATGGTGATATATTCACAGACATGATCAATATACTTTGATGCCAGCAGACTATACATGGACACAGACAAAAGGAGAACAAATTGATGCCAACAGGCTCCTAAATTACTTGCTAGACATAAATACAACTATGCTCTGGGCTGTTCTAACCTATGCAGTGAGCCATGGGCTGAAATCCATGTCCAGACATTACCCGAATTCACCCCAAACCTCCGTCTCCCTCTCTCTAATGCATGTCCCTGCATTATATTATTTCTTTTACCTTGTTCCTGTAAAAAGAAACGTTTATTACTCCCTGTGGCATTATCACTAGGCTTGTAGTCCAGCAGGCAGGACTAATAACCTTGATTGGGATTTCAGAACAGAAAGGTTCTGTCAGCCCAAACAGGTAGTTAGGAGCACACTGGACTTCTGGCTGTTCAACAGGATATTTCTGTGATTGCAGCATTTAAATGGTGTTTTTTGCCCAGACACCCAAACCCTGACAATGCTCTTCTTTTGTTTGCTCCCTTTTGGTCTGTTAAATTCACCATTTACTAGATTCATGGAGGCTGTGCCGGTCATTTTTTTCCAGCGCAACCCTAACGCAAGACAAGGCAATGTGCCTTGTCACGGATGGGCACGGTTCATACCACCTCGTTGAATGTTTTTTTATATCTGTTTGATGAGTGCAAAAAATACACCTGCCCCCCTTCTGCCTTTTCCTCCCTTTCCCCTGCTTACCCTTTCCTCTCCGATTTACATTACATTGTGTTGTTCTATATGTACAGGTGAAACTCGAATAATTAGAATATTGTGCAAAAGTAATTGCAGTAAGTGCTGCAAAAGGGGCCCAAACCAAGTACTGAGTACATATGCATGCTTGTACTTTTCAGAGGTCCGATATTGTTCTATGTACAATCCTTGTTTTATTTATTGCATGTAATATTCTACTTTTTTGAGGTTGTGGATTTGGGGTTCTTGGGGTTTCCATGAGCTGTAAGCCATAATCATCACAATTATGACAATTATGACAAATCACGGCTTGAACTATCTTGCTTTGCATGTAATGAGTCTATCTCATATATTAGTTTCACCTTTTAAGTTGCATTAGTGAAATAAATGAACTTTGCACGATATTCTAATTATTCGAGTTTCACCTGTATATAATGTATGCCATACTGCTCTTTTTATCTGATGCCTCCATTAGTTTGCTGCTACAACTCTGTGACTGCACATGTTGCCGTCCCATGTCTACCTTGCAGGACAACTTGAGCTGTATTAGTACCTAATTGATGTTTCATGTTAAAACGCAATAAAGTTGACCTGTTAAAAGAAATGCACCTGATAATCTTGTTAGAAATTCCACGTTATCCTGTGTCTTGTACACTCATCCTGTGCTATCTCAAGAAAATGAATTAACCCTCCCAATTCTTTTTTGGGGACTACAGATCAGTTAGCCTTTAGAATAGACTAGGTGGGTGGGTCTGTGTAATTTAGCAAAAGACAACTGTAAGGTCTGACACCACTCAGTCCACAAAAATGCTGTGTTGTGTGTTGTCAGTCCACCACAGGATTTAGGAGCTGAGTGCATTTCTGGCACATCAGTAGATATTTTAAGCTACAGTGACTTTCAGACACCATGCTGCAATCACTGGTCAACATCACTGGTCTTAGTGTCCTGTGCAGCTGATCTCATTAACTTGCAATGTTTTCAATCTCTGCATTCTTTCTTCGGTCACTTAGGAGTAATATTTGCTAGAAATCCTAGGTCATTGAAAGTCACCCGTGTGGTTTTAAAATGTTGGCAAACTTAATTTTTTACCAAAGAGCTAGTTTTGCTTAAAAGACCCTGTAAGCTGTCCAATGACTGCGTTGCGGCAGATTACACATGGCAATCCTTCCGCAAACGGCTGGCAGACAATCGCCTTCTTCCCGAGGAATCGCTACTAAAGAGAGCACAGCACCATGAACATGTTAGATGAAGCTCGCCACTTCCTGCTGCTCTTCTCCATCTGTTCTTAATATACAAGCCGGGAAACATCAAACACTGTTTCCAATACTTCAAAACGGTCATATGCTTTATGTATTGCTCTATATGTAGCTATATCAAGAGGGAAGAGAAACAAAACGTTAAAGATCCAATAAAATATACCTTATCTTTAAGCTGAAACAGGGGTGATGTCACGTCTGAAGAAAAACACAATAATGAAAATTTCCTGATCATATTACTTTAAAAAAAGGAGACATTTACACCCATGTGTCACAAAGAATTGTTATTTTGAAACTGTGCTTCATTAAAGAGGAAGTGGAGTTCAAGAAAGAAAACAATTTCAAGAGCTATAATGGCCACTGTTGTCACGGTTACTTACATTCCCTGTTCCAATGCCGGCGCTTCCTCTATCTCCTGCAGTCGTGGGCACTTGGCTGATTCTTTTATTTTAACCCGAGCAGGACATACTGTTCCCGCTCAAGTATACTGTCTATATGCTACCTGAGCTACTGAAATTGTTTTGCATGCTGTTTACCAATTCACCCCAGCCTAAGTCTCTGCTGCACCCTCAGCCTAAGTCTCCACTGCACCCAACCATGGTCTCCAATGCACCTGAAGCCTATGTCTTCACTGCACCCCAAGCTGGTCTCCAATGCACTTGAAGCCTATGTCTTCACTGCACCCCAACCTGGTCTCCAATGCACCTGAAAGCTATGTCTTCACTGCACCCCAACCAGGTCTCCAATGCACCTGAAAGCTATGTCTTCACTGCACCCCAACCAGGTCTCCAATGCACCTGAAAGCTATGTCTTCACTGCACCCCAACCAGGTCTCCAATGCACCTGAAAGCTATGTCTTCACTGCACCCCAGCCTGGTATCATGAAAGCCAGCCACTACTGCACATGTAGCCAAAATCTTTGCTGAACCTATAGCCTCTGCTGTTCCTGAGCTTCATCCATAGTCTCTGCAACTCCTCTGTACCGACAGTCTCCATGGCTCCCCAGCCTTCGCCGCACCTCAGTTGCAACCACAGCCGCAGCTGTGCCATCATTGCATTTGCACTAGCCGAACTCCTACCTTCAGCTGCCCAGTGGATCGTGCCCCTTTCACGCTCCAGTTCCAAGTTCCCCACCATCAATCCTCGTCCATATCCGCAAGTACCTATTGAATGACCTGGGGGTAGCTGGCAGCTAGGCCTAAACGTCTGTGAGGGGGTCCATGGCAGAACACCAGCTACCTCATACAAAGTAATTACATAGAGGAGCAAGGTCCACATTTTGGTTCATGACTACTGTCCTTATACCGTGCAGCCAGTCATTGGTTGTATCTTTACCCCTGTGCAATATGGCTCTTTCACACTGCCTATTTAGATTACAATAAAGCCCACAACCCCAACCCCAAAATCCAGTGACCCACTTATATTCCTTTGTTCCCCAAACAGTGCGTTCTTCCATAGTCCTAAACCTGTGTAAGCTTAGGTCTGACAACTATTTAGGCCCTACCACTGCAGTATGGACGGAGATCACATTCTCTCCCATACCGCATATGCAGTAACAGAGCAGCAAAGCAACAAGTAAAAGTGAGTGTAAGTGGGTCGAGAGGTGGATATGCCATCTAGGCCAAAGTGACAATTTTTAGCATCCTGTTTCTAAACAAGCCTAAACTATCTGCTTTACCCAAAAACCTCCACCTCCCCAAAGCCTGAAACATGACAGAGAGCACAGCAGTGCATGCAGATTTCTATCTATCACTCATTCCTGCTCTACAATTTCTCTCTCATTTCAGCAGCCACTGCAGGCACTCGCTTGCAGACTGACAGCAGGTAAGGCGAGTATTTGGGGCCCGGGGGTAGTCTTTCCAGAGACATTGTCTCCTTGCCCTGATAGGTGACAGCGCCTTCTAAAAATGTCAGCAGTTTTGTATTGAATGCTGGAACTCTGACATAAGGATCACATGTGGTTTGAAATAGTTTAAGTTTGGCTTTAACAGATCAATCTCGATAGATAGATAGATAGATAGATAGATAGATAGATAGATAGATAGATAGATAGATACTAAATAGATAGATAGATACTAAATAGATAGATAGATACTAAATAGATAGATAGATAGATAGATAGATAGATAGATAGATAGATAGATAGATAGATAGATAGATAGATAGATAGATAGATAGATAGATAGATTTGGACTAACTTTTTTTTCTTTTCTTTAAAAGGTCGTTTAACCTCACCAACATGGGTGACAATATTTGGTATTTTCTAGATGCATTTTCAAGAAAAACATGTACAACTGTCTCCCTCTGTGACAAAAAAACAAGCAGAGATCGGCAATAATATTTTCTCCTCAGGAAGTGACCGTTACATTCTATAGCAGTTATGAAACCAGAAGTTTGAAGTGGCTTACTATAAGACAAGAGACACTGAATGCACCTCAGCGCTGTCAACATATCGTCTGCCTGAGCATAAGAAGTCTTAGGAATCAGATTCAAGGTGTCTGATAACCACAGCATCAACCTTCAAAGAAAGTGTCTAAACTGCCATAGAAAGACAAAGCCAGTTCTGCAATATTAAAGAACGTATTTCCACTGAGAGAATACCCACTGATATAGAAGGCATAGGGGAACAATATGTATACATTAAAGGAGAACTATGAGGCGAGTGAAAATCGCTCACCTCATAGTTCTAGCCGACCTGTGACAATGAAACTGCCACAGGTCGGGTCAATAGATCGGGAAGTGAGCGAACACATACCGTCGCTCGATCACTTCTCGATCCTGTCCTTGTAGAGAGCCATGAGTGTCACTCACAACTCCCTGCAGGGATTCCCCCCCTCCCCCCGTCCGATCCTCCAGCGCTGACTGGCGGAACGGACGAGGGAGAGGGCGGGTACAGCTGGTTCTGCCTCTAGATAGGGAGAGCCAGCTGTCACTCACGCAGCTGGGTGGATCCAGACAGTAATGTCGCGATCCGTCCAGGCTGCGGCGTCTCAGTATACCGCAAGCTGTAACTCGCGCTATACTGAGCTTTGGGTAACGGGAGGACGCTAGTTTGTGTCCTCCCATTACCCCTAGGAGAACTATAGGGAAAAGCCCTGACCCCATAGTTCTCCTTTAACCTTTTTCATTCATAGTTGGGTTTGTCTTCTAGTGCAACTTCAGCCAGAACTTTCTTTATTGTTTTCTATACAATAAGGAAGGGTTAGCACTAGGGATGACTGATACCAATACCAGCCAGGACCCATGGTGAGACTCTGTAAAGCCCACCATAGACCCCGCACAGCCCACCGTAGAAGTTGCACAGACCACCATAGAACCTGCACAGACCACTTGAGACCCTGTAAAGCCCACCATAGATCCCACACAGCCAGCTCAGAGTCCCCCATAGACCCCACCATAGCCCACCATAGACCCTGCACAGTCCACCATAGACCCCACACAGCCACCAAAGAGCCAGTACAGCATATCATAAACCACGCAGGGTCCACCATAGACCCCCACACAGCCACCTGAGACCCTGCAAAGCCCACCATAGACCCCGCATGACAACCCAAGAGGCAGAACAGCCCACCAAAGACCCCACACAGCTGCCTGAGACCCCACAGAGCCCGCCATAGGCCCCAAACAGCCACATGAGGGCCCGCACAGCTCTCCTGAGGGTCACTCAGCCACCTGGTATCCTCCACTGGCCAGCTTTAGTTGCACTGGAGATCACACAATTTCATCCATTGTTCCTGTAACCTTCCAGCTGCCACAAGTTGCAAGTGGTACAAGAAGAGGCCAGTGTGCTGTGAGTTTACCAAAACAGTGCTTGCCACCTTCAGTGAAATATCGCTTAAAGTAGGATATACACAAAGTGAATTTCGGCAGGTTCTTGATAAACTAGCCAAAATTTGCATGGCGGGTGCTGCTGTTGGCACCTTTCTGCCCGGGCATCCCTTGATCAGCTGTTTGAAGGAGCAGGTTGGAAACTTCTTAGCCAAGTGGAGCTAGCTGAAAATCAGCTGAAGGCTACATTCAGGTATTCTGACAGCAGCCAGCATCTAATGTCAGTATACAACAGACACAGCAGAGGATTCCTCGATCAACACTCGTAAGCATCGATGGAGGAATGCATCTATTCTATAGCTTTCGACCCGCAAGGTCGAATGCAAAAACAGAGCCATGTATACCCAGCTTAATAGTGGAGGAAATGAAGCGAGGGCTTTTATAAGTTAACCAATCACATCTCAGGATTTACATTTTATTCTGGATTCTGAGATTTGGCTGGTTGCTATTTTACAGTGTTCTTATAACTGATTCCCGCAGTCTGACGCAATGGACTGTTATTTGCTTTCTGTCAGAACACAGCAGACTTCCAGTGTGCTGGTATATGATATGCTTCACATAGCAGATTATTTCCATCCTATGTAACACATTCTCAACAGCAGAGTTAGCTGGCTTTAGCTGGTATTGCAATGGTACCCATTACGATGCAGTGCAGAACTATCATTGTTTGCTGTGGAATATCCCTGCTTAGCAACTGATCGCTGAATTCTTATTCCCCACTGACTGCCATTACTTATTTACGTTATTTATACTACTTAAAGAAAAGCTGTGTCTCTTCCAAGATCAAAAAAAAGGAAACTGTAGATTTATGCGCACTGAACCAGTCAAAGAAACACTTTTAAAATGTTTAAGTAAAGCAGATTGCCCTATTCAGCAGTAATTTAAAGTGTATCTTGAACTATTTTTTTAATAGATTATGGATGGGTTAGATCTAGAGATGCACCGATATCGACATCAGAATTGGTGTCAATACTGGGCATTTTCATGTGTACTCGTGAAAATGCCCCGATACATCTCCTCCTTCCTGGGGAACCACGTGATGCTGCTTAAAGGACTTCACCCACTCGCACCCGTCTATGATATCCTCCAGACCCCTGATAAGACCTAGTACAGCCCACCTGAGTCCCAGCACAGCCCTCTACAGATCACGCACAGCCCTCCTCAGATCCCGCACAGCCCTCCTCAGATCCCGCACAGCCCTCCTCAGATCCCGCACAGCCCTCCTCAGATCCCGCACAGCCCTCCTCAGACCCTGCACAACCCTCCTCAGACTCCGCACAGCCCTCCTCAGACCCCGCACAGCACACCTGAGACACCGGGCACATCAGGCGGCCACCTCAGTGCAACACAGAATATGTAGCTTCATGTTATTCTGCATTGCTGTATAATGTATTGCTAGCACTTGTAGTCCTCTATGGCTGGTCGTATTCTGCATAGCTGTATAATGTATTGCTGAGATTTGTAGTCCCTCTACAGCTTGGAGTCGGTGCTAGAACTACAAGGTCTTGAAAAAAATCGTATCGGTGCATCCCTAAAAATCGTACTCGGTCTTGAAAAAAATCGTATCGGTGCATCCCTAGTTAGATCCTCTGTCAGGCTTATAATGTTGTCTGTGTTACCACTGTGGAAATTCACCTCTCTATGTGTCCTTTGTCAAACGTTTGACTTTTTTTTAGTCTGCAGTATACAAGCCACGGACTTGTGATTTGCATCGCATATCAATATATCCATAAGTCTAATTAACCCATGTCAATTAAATCCCACTTTGTAACAACTAATAATGAGGATTTCTGTGACCTGATATGAAATATTAATACCATATTTTATTAATAAAAATAAATCATTGTGAACTGGACCGCAGAAACACCCGGGGAATACGTGGCTCTGGCCGCATCTAATCTCAATGACATAAATGATAAGAGTTGGGTCACATTTTATGACAGACTTTAAAAAGTTACTACTTAGCTGTAAACATTACACTGGATTTGCTATGAAACTGCGATTTCTAGCAAATTAATACATTGCTGGGTATATATATCTGTGATGTATTTATATCAAAATATTCTTAGAGAATTTCCTTTTACTTATTACTGACACAAGAGCTGGCACAAGGGTTGTTTGGACGGTCACATGCTCCCTACTAATTACGAGTAAAACTCGTTTGGGTACATAATTGTAATTTCTTGGACATATCCAGAAACAACACGGTGAGGTTGGTTTTGAAGAAGAACTCTGGGTATAATTATTCGTAACCCTTGCTACCCCCGCACTGCAAGGATTAAGCTCTTGTTTTTGTCTAGGGACGAACATAAAGAAAAGTTGTACTCATCTGAACCTCAAAGCCTGTTAGATGGGTCCCTGGAGCCTCACTCCCCCTCGGCTCCAGTGGTCTAAGGTCCTGTGAGTCATCACATTCTATACAGTGTGCATTATGTGAGGACAAAGAGGGACATACTATCACTGGAGCGGAGGAGGAGCCAGGCAGCGAGGGGAGTTCTTGCCAATCCACACCGAACCTCAGTGTTAAATGTTCAGTTCACTTGATGCTTGCCGTTCAAGCAACGTGTCTTTATACTCAATCGGACCCCCTGTGTATCGTTTGCCCATGAATCCCTGCGGATTGCTACTATCTACCCTGTTCCCTGTGTGTCTCTGGATTCCCATGTGCTCCCAGTGAGATCCTGCACGTCCAGCAAGTGCATTGTTATTATCTCCTTTAGTGAACCCTTGAACCTGTGCTTACCTGTGTGCCTGTGAGCCTTGCTCTTCAGTGTATCCCGGATAGCCTTGTTGTTGCTGCCTCCCATCACACTATTGTTCCGACTTCTACCCTTGTGTCCCTCAGTATCCAGAACCGCTGTCTCTGTATAGGCTTCACCCCTGTCTGCTGTTGTATCCAACACCTCTGTGCTAAAACCAGCCTTCTGAGTCTGTGCGGGTGTGCTAGATGGCCGCAACCGGGAAGGTGCCCAGCAGCCAATCATCCTCACCATTTGAGGATCTGTGGAAGACCTGGTCCTTCTTAGATGCTGCCCCTCTAGTGTGTCCCCGAAAAAACACAGACTTGGTCCCCAAGCTTCCTGTGACTAGCATTCCAGACATCACCCCAGCCAGCGACCCTAACCTGCTCCGCAAGACCTGGAGCTGATCAGAAAATGAGCGAGCAACGGTATGTGTACGCTCACTTCCCGATCAATAGAGCCGTCCTGTGACAGTTTCATTGTCACAGGTCGGTTCGAACTATGAGGTTGAGTGAAAATCGCTCACCTCATAGTTCTCCTTTAATTCAAATGGCTGACAGGCTGAGCTTGGTGGTAACTCTAAATAAAAACTGAGCCTTGAGCCATCAAACTATCTTTAGTGTATAAAAACGCATTAAAGGAGAACTATGAGGTGAGTGCTTTTCACTCACCTCATAGTTCTAGCCGACCTGTGACAATGAGACTGTCACAGGTCGGCTCAGTAGATCAGGAAGTGAGCGAACCCATCCCGGCGTTCGCTCCCTTCTCGATCCTGTCACGGCTCTCTGCCGTGACAGGGGAGGGACTGGATTCCCCCCTCCCTGCTCCGATCCTCCAGCGCTGACTGGCGGAATGGACAGGGGAGGGGGCGGGTACAGCTGGCTCTGCCTCTAGATAGGCAGAGCCAGCTGTCACTCACGCAGCTGGGCGGATCCAGACGTAATTGTCTTCAGCTGCGGCATCTCAGTATACCGCGAGCTGTAGCTCGCTGTACACTGCGGCGTCTCAGTATACCGCGAGCTGTAGCTCGCTGTATACTGCGGCATCTCAGTATACCGCGACCAGCAGCTTGCGGTATACTGAGCCTAGGGTGATGGGAGGACGCTAGTTTGTGTCCTCCTGTTACCCTAAGGAGAACTATGGGGAAAAGCCTTAACCCCATAGTTCTCCTTTAATCTTTTGGAGGAAAGGTTAAGTAATTGAGTTCTAAACGAACAGTACATTTGCAGGATTGAGGTGGTCTTTAAAATAAAATATCTTTCCAATGTTCCAGAATCGTCAGTGTGCGAGAATATAGAGGAGGTTGCCTAACATTTTTTAACTAGGATCCATTTAATTGAGAATCAGGAGTAAATGTTTCATACGACTTCCTTGAGAAATTGCTAAATAATAATCCTTGTTTAAACTGCCATGAAACATGCAAAGTGGGAAGCATTAGACAGCAAGTTCCACTGCTAAGTATACTCAAGAAAGCAAAATGTTTTTAAACAAGTCACTCCGAGTAACTGCTTTTAAAGATTTTTTTTATTGTTTGTTAGCTGTAGGGAATTCAACTTTTTTTTTTCATTTGAAAGAAAATTACACTTTAAAAAATCTACACAACATATACAATTGTTAAACAAGTCATTTTGTCATTTAAAGTGAACCTGATCTAACCGTGACAAGATAAAAACAGTACTGAAATGCTGAGACCATGAAGTGCCAAGGATGGATGGAAGCACTTTGGAGAACTGGGCAGCTTTGGGTCTTGGCAAGGATCCTATGTTAGTGTTCAATCAATGTGTTTTCCCATGTAGAGCCTCCTTGGATCCTAGGACCAGCCTCTCTTCAGGGTTTTGACTTCTTTCTATTTCAAGAACTGGCCTCCTAGTGCTAGTCCAGCTGGTTTATTCAGGTATACAGGAGCTGCCCAAGTACCCAGCACTGTCATATAGCGATGGAGAGAGAATATTCCACCCTGTGTAAGCACCAGGACCTGATCGGGAACTTCTTCTCCTGACATATGACACAATAGAGCAAAAGTGGAAAAACAAAAAGGTAGAATTTGCAGGGGCTGGAATTAAAATTAACCTGTTTCTCTCCTTTACATGGGCAAAAAAACAGATTCCCTTCACCAATCTAAATTTTTGAGATTACATAAAATGACCAAAGAAACAGATGTAAACCATCTCTTCAAAGCTGTCACCACAATAATGATATACGGATAACCTGTATTAAAGCGGACCTTTCACTAAAAATCACATCAGTGTGCAGCTCAGCATTCTCATTTAAAATGATCCCACATTCATTAGTTAAACAAACTTGGTTTTCATTTACTTACAAATAGCGTCCATCTACTTCCTGGCCCAATGCTGGCACAAGTGATGTAATTGTGCCAAAGCGTTGCAACCTGGGAAGGTTACATCAGCAGAGCATTGCTGGGAAATCTCATCTGTAAACTCAGGAGATGTAAGGAAAAGGCATTTTCCTTCCCTGAGATGATATGCATGGTCACATGTCCTAGTCACATGTGCCAGAGTTCCAGGAATTAAAAGGGAGATCTAGTAACCTGCCCTGAGTTAACATGGCCACTATCATAAGACTGGTAAAGAAAAGAGAAATAAGGTATGCAAAGATTACACAGCCGGCAATTATCTAGAAGTATGTGTTTGTAGATTGTCATTACTAAACATTTCTAAAATAGAAAAAAAAACATAAAAACTTTGTGCCTACTAGGCAGTAAAGCAGCAGCCCTAATAAACTATATATAGAAAATGAAGTACTAATTGGGCCGCAGTGTGAATAATACCATTTGGTATCATTTCTAAAAGTGTGTTTGTTTTTATTTTAAAGATATGGTTAAAGTTCCTCTTTAAGAGAGACATGGAGAATTATGGGTTACTATGGAGAAGAGTATGGCAGGCAGGAATTTGGCGAATGCTCCATGGTTACCGCGAGGATGCCTTCTACATGCAAATCATCAGGGGGCCAGCTGCAAGAATCTGCACGAGACATCCATCCCCATGATGATGGCCAGCACAACATACTTAAAGGAGAACTATGAGATGAGTGAAAATCACTCATTCTCATAGGTTGAGCCGACGTGTGGCAATGAAACTGTCACAGGTCGGCTCAATAGATTGGGAAGTGAGCAAACACATACCGTCACTTCTCGATCATCTCCCTGCAGGGATTCCCCCCCCCCCCCCCCCCCCCCCCCCCCTCCCGCGCGG